>NC_056730.1:728284304-728539304 GCF_019279795.1 Protopterus annectens
GTCCCTATATATCCCCCCCACCAATTTTAGGCTTTGTACACATGTGATGCACCAGAAGGTGGATAGGTTGGGTCACAGCTGAGGAGCCTGACACATCCTGGGGAAGGACAGCTCACATATGGCAACCACTAGAGTATCTGTCAAACAGTCATGTCTGTGCCACTGCTATGCCAGTTAATGGGATGTTGCCCATATCCATATGTTACCTGTAAATGTGCGTATTATACATGTTTGTATTGTAAGTCTAGGATACCTATATAGGACATGAGCATAGTAAAGCACTGTTGCAGATGTGTGTGTTAAACTGCATGTGATATATTGAATTAATAACATTCAACTGTACAGTGTTCTGCTGGACAATGTTCACAGTTGTGACAGATATCTGTAGCCACATACACATATACTTGGTTTATGTCAGCTATATTAATACTTAATCAAAATTTATTTTCTTGTTGTCACCCAGTGATGTGGACCAATGGCCGGAAGTCCTGGTATAACAGATTGAGATGTATGATTGAGCTGTAAGACTGTAAATACAGTGTGCCATACTTACATAGAACACAAATGTATACCAGGCATCCCCTGAGCATGTGTATGTATGCATATGTTCAGCTGAAAGGCACAAAAGTAATAACATGGGTCACAAGCAGTCCGGAAAATAGGATGTGCATGTTGCACATATGTGTAACACCACGGTCACTGCATACAACAAAATAGAATGTGTACTGCTACTGATTGTTGCATTGCCATGACACTGATATGGGTACTACAGTAGGCATGCTTATCAGGTAGTAATCAGAGAAGTGTACAACTGTGTTATGACCCACTGTTCATGCCTACCACTAACAGCTATATCAACACCCATATACAATGGATATCAAAGAGTACACACCTCTGTTGTAATGCCAAGTCTGTGTGCTGTATGCCAATGAGACCACAGAAAGTCATGCCAAAAAATTTCTCACCTCAAATGTGACCTATAACCAGTACAGTTCATTTGAAAAAGAAACAAAGCCGTTTCATGGACGATAAGCAACCATTGCCAAGCGAAGATGCGTTATGACGTTAGAGTACAAACCAAGACAAGTGGATACTATAATCATCTCAGCAGGTGTTTACACAACATATCAGTGTAAAGGTGCACACACACACACACACACACACATTCAACTGGCTTACTGTACTGAGTATTAATGCCCATATGTTTTCACAGGATAGGTTGTTATGTTCTCTATTGAACTGAGCAGGCTATAGGCCACATCACAGATGGGGATTGTGTTGACATGTGCTTTTGTGGGGTCATGTTTCAATTGCACAACTGCCATGCATTGTAACAGGGGTGTGTACATTTTATATCCTCTGTAGCTATATGGAATCAGCAGTACCTAACCTGTACAACCAGCCTCCACCAATGATACAGTAATCCCCATTGGTGGACAGCAGCAAGACACAAAGCACATAATAGGTTGCTATAGTAGCTGTACAGGGACACATAGGTGCAGACCAGAACTTGGAAGCAAGTGCATCTCTATCTGAGCAAGCATGTAGGTTCACAGGTGACTTCCTGTAAGGCTGACTATGACTAGAAATCAGACATATCCAAACCACTAAGGTTAATTGCAACCATGTCTCCACATATGTACGCAGTCTCAGAGGCAGTAACACAAGTCAACCTGTACTGGGGAGTAAAGCACACCTCATACACACATTCTATGGATACAGGCAACCTGCATCAGACAGGATCAGTGGGAACAGTGGCACCCTACAGGGGGATATGCACATCAGCCACACTCCTGCCCACATCAATGGTGAGAATGTACATAATGCCGATTGATGGCAACAACAGCAAGTCTCCATGGGGCATGAGAACATCATAGTCTGCTGCCTACATGAACTCAGGCATGTGCTCACAGCTCCATCACACACTACAGTCAAACACAGACTTGCCACCAACCAACCACACACCATCCACATGGAAGATGGCCACTGTCATCCCTCTATGCAGAAATTAATGGAGAATAATGGATTATCCCATTAAGTGTCCAACATTGGGGGAACTGGACAGGTCAGGGCCAGGAGTGTAATGCAAGATATCAAAGCCATGATGACTTACAGTGTTATGGCATAGTCTGGATTATTTGCAAGTAATATCCGCTGTTGATGTGCATGTGGACAAATGTATGATGTCCTGTGACCTTTTTCCTGTTTATGTCTTTCAGGTACAATGCCCCTGGAATGTTTGCCAGCATTCATGAACCTTGAGAATGACACAATTATCCAATTCATTATCCAGCATCATGGCATACTATTCAGCCGCAGGCCCAGGATCTGCAGGAGAGGACTGCCCTGTGGAATGTGCTCATCCACAGGGTAAACAATGTCAGTCTGCACAGCCAAAATTATGAGCAGATGCGGCATCATTGCACTGACCTATTCTACCATGCCCATCATTGTGCTGCTGCTGTTAGGAGGGACCAGCTAGCCACAGGTGGAGGTCATGCCATCCTGCCCCCACTGACACATGGTGAGGAGCTCCTCGCCAGCCTTGGGGCACCTGCCCACCAGACAAGCCAGCAGGCTGAAGACGGCATTGTGGTAGTGGATGCCACCCACATAATGGATGTGGAGCATGCAGGTAAGTCCCCAGGGCACATTACTAGACCACTGTTGCTAATCCACTTTTATCTGTAAAATATCTACATGCATATGTCAGATAAGATAGTCTGTTGCCAGAGTGCAGTAATGAACAGTTGTGCATAATCCTTAGTATTGTGGGTTTGCACTGTTGATGTGCTGAAATGTTGCTTCCACCATGTAGCAATGCCACAGGTGTGGCTACTGACATTACTTCTCTCACACAACTATTTAGGTCCCTCTGGTGTACAACTGGGGCAGCAGCCTATAGCTGGTGAGTATGGAGTTGTTTTGTTAAGGTTTTCCAATACACCGGCCATGTTATGGCCATGCTATTTGCCATGCACATATTTAACACACCTACCCATAATGCATGCTGTACATGTTCATTTTGTTGGTGTTAACTGCACTGAATCACAGTGGTCACCATGGTGGCATATTTGAAGGGTATAAAAGATTCCTGCAGTATACCTAGCAGCCTGTCAGTGCAAGATGTGTGGACAGAGATGAACATAATGGTGGGACAAATACCTACAGTAGGGACATGTCTGAAACATTACCCTTATACAGTGGATACAACAGTGTATATACCACTATTACAATGGCAACTGTTCCTGATATAAACAACGGCAGATCACAATAGCACATTCCTCACCTTTTGCAACCTGTAATGTGAGCCTAACATGAGCAATGAATGTGTAATATGGAATCCCATGTTAGGACAATAAATATGGGGAACACAAACCTTACCAAACACTGGAAGCATATGTGTGCACACACTCCAAATAACATATTGTGGAAACAGCTTGTGATGTACTGACAGCATTCAATCTTCTTGAGTACACACCTGCCATCAAGTACAGGGCCTCAATGTCACACCAAGTAATGGTCTGCTGTCCAAGAAGTATGTCCATGACATTTGCCCACTCACCAGCAACAGAGGCAGGCGTGGCTTGCACACATCGTGCAAACCATGAAATGGATCCCATGTCCAAAAGGTAGCACTCAGGAGTGGGAAAAGTAGCCTTACCTCACCATTGCATATACCATGGCAAACAGTGCAGTCATCTATGTGTGTATGAACTATGGGACATCATTGATGTAGAAAATAAACAGATGCCCATCCAAAAACAGATGACAAAACATGTTGCAAACTGGTCATGGAAGCTGCCCAAAAACATGCAGCAACACTGAGGGACTTGCAGGAATGGCTAGCAAGTATTGCCTGTGCAGTACCTGTGTCAACAATTGCCTGAAGTCTGCATAAATGTGGCCTATGAGTTATGGTAATCAGACAGAAGAGTTGTCCCACATGAAATATCATCCAGGGCTCTGTACAGGTAGCATAAGCATAACATCAAGTCTCCCAAAAGCATGGGTTGCAATGTGTAATGGTGTCATGAGACCAAGGCTCAAACCTACAGACAATATTCATAAAGATACATGTGCTGCACAAGCAACACCTCACTCCACCTCAATGCCACCATCCACAATTTTTAGCTTGCTGGTGCCAGTGTACACCTTTAGGGTTGCTGTTCCTTAGCTGGAACTAGGCCGGTAGACATGGTGTTTGGATTTTGAAACACTGCAAAATAACAGTCATGTGTGGCCCTTAGTTGTCAGGCATCTGTAATAAGTCTGAGGATGGGGAGGGGTGCCAGCTTGAAACACAACAGTGAACTGAAGCATACATCCAAAGTTTGCTAAGAATGGCTGTATCTGAACACCATCCAGGTTATGAATTGTGCCAGACATAACCCAGACACTACAGCAATAGTGAAGCCACTGTGTGACCTCCAAGGTCTGTGCACATGAGCTGACCTTGAAATCTGACAGAGTTGGGGATCTTTGTAGGGCAGAGAGACCAAATAATGGCAAGTGAAGATGGACCATACTAGTATACCCTTTCCAGGAATTATGACTGTTGTAGTTCACTTAACAGGTGCTTCAAGGGTATGCACACTTATGCAACCCACATATTGTATGCATCTCATTCAGCATTTGCATGACTAACACATTTGTTTGATACTGCATTGGATTGCACAGGTTATATGTCACATATCAGGTGTGTGTAATGTTAACAAATGCAGTATTGCAGCCCCATTGCATACATAGAAGAAGCTGGCATGTCAACAAGGGTGTGCACTCCTCATATCCACATTAAGCTTTGAAGGTTGTCAGTGTAACCGGATTTTATTGCCCATGCATACACTGCAAATGAAATGTCAGGCATTAATTACTGACATCAGTCCTCATATCATCCCAGGTATGTGTCAGACAAACACATAGGGGCTGTGAGCAACAGAGCAACATAACTGCCACACATATGCACATTCAGCAATGGTCTGTACACTTGTGAGGTATGGTGCACAGTACATGCCAGTGTGCTGTACAGGTGCACAGCAATACTGTGTATATGGGTGCAGTATGTTCTAGGGGAAGCGGCATCACCTACTAACACAACTCATGCATCACAGAGCTGTATAATGTTGGTAACAAGGATTGAGTATAGCTGCAGTGCATGCTGTTGAGTGCCATATGTCATGCATGTTGACTGTTGGGTAATGAAAGGTCTGTGTAATATATTTGTGCCACCTCATCTGTAAGTGTGTGTGTGTGTGTGTGTGTGTGTGTGTGTGTGTGTGTGTGTGTGTGTGTGCGCACGCGTGTGTGTAGAAGTAATCCATAATGTACAGGTCTTAATTTACATTTCTTGTCAGCCCCTCACAGGTGGCGAGGTGGGTTAGGGTCCCTCCTGCAGGCAAACTGATATTAGTGTCCATACAGACTCTGACAATGATGATAAGCATAGTGAGGCACAGGCAGAGTTGTTAGGGCCTGAATCTGTGCCATTGTTTGCCATCCCATGTTTATCCACCCCATCCCCACACACAGTCACAATGCTCATACATACCCCATCATCAGTGGCCATAGATGAGGGACAGTTGGTGGGTGGTGGCATGGGGCAGGAAAGTGTGGTGACTATGGCAAGTGTGTCTGTACACAGCAGCCATAGCCAGATGACCAGTGAGGTCCCACACAGGCAGATGTACAGGGGTGCTCGTAGGAGGGCTGCTGGCCATCATGCTCCTGGCAGAAGTGCCACAGCAGGTGTCACCAGACACATGTTTTGGGCTGTCATGAAGGCACAGGCACTATGGAACATTACACCAGAGATAGTTTGAGGCTGCAGAGGGCTACTTTTCCTGCTGTACGTGACTACATCTGTGATCTTGCAGATGCCCACCGCTATTTTGCAGAGGTCATGGATAGACGGTTGGGTGAGATGGTGGAAATCCACGACTGTGTGGTGTCTGTGGTAGAGCATGTGGTGGTAGTAGGGCATTGGCCACATGGACGTGGGTCAGCAACACCAAAAGGTGGAGGTCTATATGGACATGCAACATCTCAAGGCCACTCCCGTAGATGGCAGTACCAGCACCAGCACTGCAGGGGGGTGCTGTCCACACCACATTGCAGCAGGCCACGTGCACATGGTCCTGGCTGGTCCCAACAGGGATGTGGATCCAGCAGACAATTGTCATCTTCATATGAGAGTACCATATCTTGGTTTCTCCCTGGTGGTGCCCGTGCAACCCCTGGCAGGCGCAGTTCCCATGTCCATGGCTGGACATGGTGAACTGTACACCCTGCCATGTATGGTCCACAGCTGTCCAACATACACCTGTATAGGGCAGCCACATGGCTGAACTATGTGCATACATACACGCACACACACACACACACACACACACACACACACACACACACACACACACACACACACACACACACCCTGCCATGTATGGTCCACAGCTGTCCAACATACACCTGTATAGGGCAGCCACATGGCTGAACTATGTGCATACACACACACACACACACACACACACACACACACACACACACACACACACATCACCAACACAGCCATGGCACTTCCATAACTACATGCACCACGTCTACACAGGCCATTTAATAAAGACCCCCCCTAAACCACACACATGATGTCATCCAAATGGCTTAGTCTAGGCCTTTGGCAAACCCACACCATACCCTGTGCATATGATGATACCTGTGCCACATCCCTGTCATCCATACCATTGATGCAGGGACATGCTAATATGGTTCTGATGCACAGGGTGAATGTACTAAAGTTTAGCAAAGTAATGCTGTTTAACGTGTTGTCAGCTGGAATGTTTAATGCTTACATATCAGGGTGTGTAGCTGTCCAGCCATAATGCATTATTGCTGTTATTAACACTGACTGATTGTGGTCCCATAATGTATTCTGTTTGTGTTCTAGGTGTCTGTGTGTCAGGAGGATGTTGGTCTGCTGTCCTTTCCTACAAGGGGTGTGGCACTGTAGTGACACATTGACTGTGTCATATCCCGGGTACAGCTGAACACAAGTAACAGGTCTGTATAACAGTTACTGCATGTGCCACATGGCTGATAGGTCTGAGGGGTGTATACAGGTGAGTGCATGGTGGCTGATGTAAGCAGCTCTTCTAAAGTGGACAGTGGTAAGTATAGTGGGTGGCACACACCAAATGTTTGTGAATAATAGACACACAGAGGCTTTTGTGTTGATGCAATACACAGAGAATACTGTTCACATGGATGTACTTAATTTTGTTGAGAACTCATTTTGACCTATGTAATTCCACCAAGACCAAATTTCCAAAACATCACATCAGTAAATAATCAGTCTGTCATTTTAATGTCATTGAAAATGGTACTGGCAGGGTATATGTCCTCTTCCCCAATGTAGTGCAGTCCTGGAATTGGTAAACATAGGTGTGCTGGTGTGGGGGGTACAGCCCCCCACTTTGGAGGTTGTGATGTGGTGCAGAACCACACATAGTGTGAGTAACAACTACTTAACCTCTTAACATAAACTGTACAGTATAACAGCACACTATGCTGGGGATACGCAAAACAATAACCCCAGTGTGGGTGGCTGTGCCCACAACAACCACACCCAACTATATATACCAACTCTAGTATCGCTGAACAACTGTTTAGTGGGGAAGAGGACATTTACAGAACCACTAATTGTTTTGATGGAATGAATTTCCACAAGATGATTGCTTTGAAATGTTACCTTTTGTCAGTTAGATCTCGGACAAATGATCCTCTGCGAAATATATTTTCTGCAAACTGAAGTAGATCTCTTCACATACACACACACTTACTTGGCAACAGTGAGAGTAGAACCCCATACCTAGGTACTTATTGCTACTAATGTGGTTGGCCTTAATTGCACACACATCACAGAGTTTGTAGGGTGAGGTGTGTCCCGAGCTTCCTGTAAAGTGAACAACATCACCAAGCCTTGTACAGTATGGTAATGGGGGATGTACTGGGTGTTAATAGACAATACATAGTATACCATACTGTCATATACACATTGACAAATGCATACAGTCATAGAGACATTTGACAGACCCGGGTTTAGCAGTGTTGACTACATTGTCAGTGAGTCCATACTGTTGCAGAGGTTTTGCATACAGCACATGCATCATTGGGCTGGATAGTGTTGTCATTTACCTGTATGGTTGATGGTGACAGCGGACCTCATACAGTGGGCCTTGGGACATGCACTGGGGGTACCATGGTGTAAAGACAGTATACCCAGCACTCCCATCCCACATTGGATATTGTACTCACTGAAACCCATTTGTAGAACAGTGTTATGCTGGAACTGCAAGCTCCAGGTAGCCCATAGGGTGAAGAGTGTCACAAGGTACATTTAATGTCAATTAAAGCAGAAGCCCTTTCTAAGTATAGCAATGGGGGTGTAGTGGGTGAGAAGGCCCTCAGAGTATTTTCAAATACAAGTTTACAAACACACAGACACTGTTATACTCAATAATGCACACAGACACATTTGTCAGTACTGAGGTCCGTAGGTGCAGGTGTTCCTAGGTGTATACCAGGCTAATGTCTATGGAGAGATGAGAGTACACTGGTATCATAGGTTCATAGGTTCATAGGTTGGTACTAGGCTATCAGCCCTAGGGCCTATACAAGCCTAGCCATAACAATTCCCTGGCTATTTCTTCCCACATTATTTACTTTCCTGGACCCCTGTCTAGTAGGGCGACTGACATGATCCCTGGGGTGAATTTCCTTTCTCCCATCCAATCATCAAGGTTCCTCTTGAAGAGGTCCAAAGAGGCACTCTGCTTGACATGTATGGGCAATCTATTCCAGAGTCTGGGGAGTCTCTGGGTCAGGAACCTATCCCTCCAGCATGTTTTGTTTATTGTGATGACAAGGTTTAGATCCCTGGAGCGTAGCTCTGAGGGATTGGGATTTTAAGTGTAGCATGTCCAACAGCTCTGGGTTTGACATGGCCTTGTATGTTAAGCAGAGATCGCCTCTGAGTAGACAATATGCGACAGAGTATAGCTGGAGTTTTTTAAGGTGGTCAGCGTAGGGCATCTGCTTTAGGCCTGTGATTCTTTTAGTGAGATATTTCTGAGGCCTTTCCAGTTGTTGCAGATGTCTTTAGAGGTACATACCAAATGAGGCGTTGTATTCTATAATGGGTCTAATGAGGGATGAGTACAGTGGGACAATGACCTCTTTTTTTCTGGATGAAAAGCCCTTTGTGATGAGGTGTGCCACATAGAAGGATTTCCTGACTGTTGTGGCGATGTGGTTATCGAAGGTGAGACCACTGTCCACCTGTGTCCCTAAGTCTCTTATCACACATTCTGTGTTTAGTGTACTGCCACCTATATGGTAATTCATGGATACATGTTTTTTCCCAAAGGGGATAACAATACATTTCTTGGCATTGAGTTTGAGCGCATGGCTCTGGCACCAAGCATCTGTTTCTGTAAGGCCCTTTTGTAGAGTATCCACATCTTTTGGGGATTAAATAATGGCTCCCAGTTTGCAGTCATCTGCAAACTTTGTTAGCCAGAGTCCCTTAGTGTTGACCTGTACTTCAGAGAAGTAGATGCCAAACAAGAGCGGCCCCAGGACTGAACCCTGAGGTACTCCACTTGTCACTTGTCTGGAGCTGGATTTGGAGTCAGCTACTTTTACAGTGTGGGTTTTATCAGTAAGCCATTTAGCAACCCATTGGGTGACATAGGGATTAATGCCCAACTTAGTAA
The DNA here is from genome assembly GCF_019279795.1 of Protopterus annectens. NCBI lineage: Eukaryota > Metazoa > Chordata > Ceratodontiformes > Protopteridae > Protopterus > Protopterus annectens. Next base: position 728,294,072 of record NC_056730.1, read on the forward strand.
GTTTATCTATGATTCCAGAGTGGGGGATGGTGTCAAAGGCCTTGGCAAGGTCTAGATAGGCTGTGTGGACCACCTTACCCTCATCCACAGCTCTGGAAACTGATTCGAAGAAGTCAATCAGATTCAGGAGACAAGATCGTCTGGGTGGGGTCCAGTGTTTGAAGGTTGCCAATGTCTTTGTTTATAAGTTCCATGATAATACGCTCCATGGCCTTGCAGATAAGGCTTGTCAGACTGATGGGACGGTAGTTTCCAGGATCCAAGGTGGATCCCCTGTGGATTGGGATAACTGTAGCTCTAAGCCACTCAGTGGATGAAACCTGAGGTGAGGCTATGATTAAACATGACACTTAGGTGAGGTGCCAGTTCATATTGTAGTTCATGTAATACACAGCCCGGGATGTCATCTGGTCCCATGGATGCTGTATTCTTGGCTTTAGAGAGTGCGTTTTGTACCTGTGTGGCCGTTATTACTGGAATTTGGCAATCTTCCGGTATTGAGATGGGCCATTTATGGGGTGAGAGGGGGGTGAAGTTGGCACTGAATCGATCTGCCAGGATATTGGCAATATCCTTCGGATCAGTATATTTAATGCCATTCTGTTTTAGCTCAGAGCAGATCTGAGCATTGCCATTTAGATTCTTGACATAGTTATAGAATGCTTTGTGGTTGTCTTTGGAATCTTTGGCAATTTTATTTTCGTAACTAGCTTTGGAGGATTTTATGAAGCATCTCAGTTTCTTACTGAGGCTAGTAAGGAAGTTTTTTGCATCCTGGGATTTTCCTCTTTTCTGCAAAAGTTTCTTCCTTTGTTGTAAAGTTTGTTTATGGCAGGGGACCACCAGATTGGCTTCCTTTTTTTTGGATGAGAGCATTTTGGTTCTATTTGGGATGGCACGATTCATGCATGAGTGGATGTGCTCGTACAGTGCCTTAGTGTAGGATTCAGCAGTTGAACTTTCAGTTCCCGTCTGCATGGGTGTCATGAAGTTTGTCACTTCTGACTTGAGTAGCATGAAGTTGGCTTTGGAGAAGTTTTTTATGGTGGTTTCTTTACTGGGGGGTGGGGGTGGGATGTGGATGTTAAGGGTGATTAGCTTATGGTCAGACCTGACTAACAAGGGGGTGACCATAGGTATGGAGCATTGATTTCCCATGTTGGTAATGATCAGGTCTAGGATGTTGGAGCCCCTGGTGGGACTATGGATTAGTTGATCCAGGGCATTGGAATTTATGAATTCCAAGAACCGTTCTAAAGGTGTTGGGACATGAGTAGTTTTCCCAGTTAATGGCAGGGTAGTTAAAATCACCCAGTATTAGGGTGTTTGGTTCTATCTTAATATTTTCCAGTATGTTTAGAAAGGTGTAGTGAGAATCTTGGGGTATGGTGGGGGATCTGTAGCAAGCTACAATTTGGATTGCAGTCTTACCTAGTGTTAGTTGCACTTGGAGAATTTCAGACACATTGTGTTGGCCAACTAGCCTGGTGGTGTGAATATCCTTGGTGGATATTGACACTCCTCCACCTTTAGTGTTTCGGTCCTGGTTTGGTGGCCGAAAAGTGTGGTAAGAGTTGTAGCCTGGTATTGCAGGGGTGCTCTCTGGAGCCTTGAACCAAGTCTCAGTTACTGCACAGATATCGATGTTCTCCATTTTTAGGAGTGCCTCGAGAGAGTGCATTTTGAGGTTTAGACTTCTAGCATTGAGTAGCATTACCTTCAGATTTTGCATGCTTGTACCTGTTACGGTGGTGGTTTTGTCCTTTGAAGTTTGCCTAAAAAAGGCACTATAGGGCTGGCAAGAGCCTTAGCCAGTAATCTGAATCCCAGGGGCGACAGGTGCAGACCATCTCTGGCAAAGCATCGTGGTCTGTCAATCATGTCATCCCAGGCAGACAGATACTGGATCCCTTTGAATGACACCATAAAGCTTAGCCAATTGTTGAAGTCATTCATTTTATCCTTATATTGTGGTATCATTCTGGGCGAAGGCAGGATGCTACTCAGGGCTAGGGTCATACCTGCCTGGGCCACATGATCCGAGAGCTCTTCCATGTCTCTTTTCATGTAGTCCAGGGAGGTACGTCTCAAGTCATTCACTCCATCATGGACAATGACAGAGTCATATTTGTACTTGTTGTGGAGTGACTTGAGTGCATGCGTTATGTGGCGGATCCTGGCACCCGACAGGCAGCTGACTGTAATTTTCTCCTTATTCAACCTGGTGAGAGGTGCCAGACTATAGAGTCACCTATGACTAAAGTGTTAGGTACATTGTCTTGCCTTAGGGGCTGTTGCTCGGTGGCACACTGGTGTTGTGAACTATGTGACACATTTGTCAGCAGGCCATCTATCAAGTGATGCCACTTGAGGGTGACAGTTAAATTCAACATCCACTCATCTGCTTTTCTCTTAAAGAGAGCCAATGAGATGCTCCAATTGACATGTATGCAACATATATTTCATAACATGGCTAGTGTCTGGGTTAGGGACCTGTACCCAAACATGTTCTGTTGACTGTGGTAGTCTGGTTGAGGTATCTGTGGCATGTGGTGCATACAGAGTGGGGTTTCCTAGCTGTGGCATTCATAAGACAGCTGGGCAAACATGTAAGTGTCATTCAATCAGATTGCTTGTAAGCAGCCAAGATGACTACCTGACATCTGCACATCTGTACAGAGGACAGACAGAAAGTAGCTAGTCAACAAGTTATGCATTAGGATGAATGTTTTGACAGAAAGACGTCTGAAACTGATAGGTATGCCATTACTACATGACAGCAGTCCTTGATGACATGTCCTAAAAACATAGTAGTCCATAGTTAATATCAACATATCAGATCAATATCCAATAGGAAATGCATAAAAACATACAGGTCAAACACCAAGAACACGACAGTTAGTCCAGCTTTGCATGTAGGGGTGTATGGTTCCAATACTACAATCTGCAATCTACTCTTACTTGGAAAAGCACTGTTAAAAGTAGTAACGTAATGATACAATATATGCAAGTGTGACTGCATATAACCTGGGATACTACCCAAGTATGAAACACATAAAAAGAGAAAAGATTGTGGTACTACCCATGTATACTCAGGTGTCCCATACAGTATACCCACACCCCTTGCTACTGTAATGACAGCACATAGAAAGATGTTATATACATGGAATTAAATACACTTATTAAAGATGTCATTGTGACACCCATGCCCTGGCCCAGCAATCAAGGAACCTCAATCCCCACCACTAACACCAGAGAGGATGCCTCATATGAGAGGAAAGGATAAGAAACGCACACAGTAAAGTGTAATTTCCCTTAAGAGCACACAGAGATCACAGTCACTCTGGGGCTGGTTGCTCCCCTTGCTTTCCAGGTCCCCATTAAGACTCCCCACTGGCACAGCTATAGGGTCCAGATCTCAGCCTAGTGGGCAAGTTAAAACCTGTAGCACCCTCTCTGTCCAACCAGTGCTTCATGTCCCTGCCCAAGTAGCTAACACACACACACTTTGAGAAGAGTTTATACAACCACACAGACACTCCTGCTGTGCCCCTTTCACCCAGACTATACAGTAGTTCCACTGGCCACCACCCACTAATACTTATCAGCTACTCAAAGTCCCTTAAAAGGATGTCCAATTATTATTGTGCAATATTATTACCCAATTGGCAGATGTGACTAAACAGTCAAAGCTTATTAGAGTGGCTTTGTACAGCTTTACCAAAGGCATGCAAGTTCTCTTAAGAGCTTAAATTATCTCTACACAAACCAGCCACAGTTAAAAGGTTTTAAAATATTTAATAATAAATAATTAAAACCACAATACAATAAGTTCTACTATGCAGTCAGTGCTAGTCAAGAGTTCAGAGTTCACACAGAAATACTTAAAATAAATCAGTGGTACAGTTCTGACATCACAGAAAAACACTTAGTCTAATCTTTCTAGCTTCTACCTATCTATAAAAGAAAAAAAAGTCTAAGATAACTTACATAAGACAACAGGCAGCGTGCTTAGTTGGATGATCTAGACAAAAATGCTTAGAATCTCTTCTGAGCCATAATTTTTAAAACCACTAACAAACATTTCTGCTGGACTCTCCCAAATGACATCATTCAGATTTAGTTTCCAGGCTAACAGAAACTATATTTACATTCTTTTACACCTGCTTGTGTTATCTTGCAGCTGGTCAGGAAGCAAAGCAATAAAAATACATTTGCATGTTTACATCTAGCAATTTAACTCTTAGTTACAACAATAGAAAGAATGCCTTCATCTAGACAGACTGGGGCCGACTTTCGATCAAAGGGTCACAACATGTTTTTACTTTAGCCAGAAGAGTGTACTGTTGTCACATGTAACACTATTTCTTTACATTTAAGACAGTAAGCCTGTAGTTCAACATTTATATTTACAAATGACAAAATTATGTACCAAATTCTATTTGGCTAGGCTGGCAGCCTTCACCCATATCTACCTAGTCTTCACAGTCATCACCATGTTATTTTATCAGTCTGGAATGTGATCACTGGTTACCAGGGCTGAGCTATGCTTAGCAGGTGTAAACATTGCTTAAATGTAAATGCTAAGCAGATGTGCGCACTGGTAAGCAAAGTCTAAATGGTGTAAGCATGTATTCATTTATCCATACGTTAGCAGTGCTTACTGTCAGGCAAACCCATGCAAACACACTCAAAGCTGCTCCAAACTGCCTTAACCACTCTGTATCTGACAGTCCTTGTTCTGCCTAGCAACAAAATAAACAGTCCTTGGAGGTTTTGAACCCATGACCCTGTACACTATAGTCACAGCAGTTTATATATATATATATATATATATATATATATATATATATATATATATATATATATATATATATATATACACACACACACACACACACACACACACACACACATATATATATGTATATATATATATATATATATATATATACACACACACACACACACACACACACACACACACACACACACACACACGTATATGTATATATATATATATATATATATATATATATATATATATATATATATGGCATGTGGTGGAATCATACCTCAGCACCATAACTCTCAACCTCTTAGTAATGTAATGTATGTATTGGAGTTATAAATGTAGAATGTTGCTACAGTGACAGGGGTTGTGTCAACATGCATGTTGTGAAGGAAGGCTCTTCTGAAACTGACATGTACACCATCAGTTACTGACAGACATCATAAAATAATCATAGTGAATTACCACACAAATCACAGTAATGATCCTGTGGAATACAGAAGAAATATGAGCAATAAACATGGACAATCTGAAACAATCTGGTCAGTCAGGAGGTATACACAGAACTCCTTAGAACAAGAAATGTTGAACAAGCCTGACAAAGGGGATATTTAAAGTCATGAAAATGGGGATATATCACAAATACTGGACTAGATAAGCTCACACAGTTGATGCATTCACACCCTCCTGCCTGTCCTAACGCATATTAACTGGAGGAGCAGAGGTCCCAAGCCACATACTTCCCACTAGTTAGTGGCATACATCTTCACAGCAGCCCACTGGTTTGTCAGCAATACACAACACATATGGTGGCCAGCCAACAGTACATCTGACAAATATCTGGACATGACATCACACTAGGGTAAATACACTGAGCTGCTAGGCATGTCACCAAGCACTGTCTACACTACAGGCAGACTGCCACAACACTAATACAATTTACCTGTGAGGGAATACACATGCAATTGCAAAGATAGCGGGCATTACAGGCATGTAACAGCACAGAGTAACCATCACCAGTGTGAAAGTGCATACCCACAACCAATTTCAACACAGCCACAGTCACATAGTGGTAAGCCTAAGTAATAGTACAGCATATGGCCTGTGTGAACAAAAGTCATCATCATGTTTGCCACTCACACACTAACCCTACATATAATAGCCCAATTCACAGTGTAGTCTGATGCCTGACTGTGGTATGGGACATGTCAGTCTGGCCGTACAAACATATAGGCTGATAGGGTATCAGAAACTGGAGCAGTATGCAAGATCAGATAGAACAGGACCAAGAACACTAACATCTACCCCAGTCTGTACACAGGCCAAATAACATAATCACAATACACTGCTACATAATACAGCCACTCTGTCAACAATCATCATGAGTAAACAGACCTCACTACTGTACAAACTACAATAGAATGTCCATGTTTTGTCCTCAACTATTAGGCCTTCTATACATTACATGTCTCGCAGTCTGATATATCACTGGCTTAATATCAGGAATTATGTCAGTAAATAATGGTATACTGCACATATCCACCTCTGACTGCATGATATATGAACAAAGGGTGACAGACTTGTGGGATAGAGGCACAAACACAGGCCCAATATTGACATATTGCAGTTATAAACTGAGAACATTGCTGGTGTAACAGGGTTTGTTGTGACATATCTCTTCTGAGGGATATGAAGTCAGTAACACACATGGATGTTACCATTTACTGACTACAATCATCTGAGTATGCTACTGCATTTATAAAGACAGAAAATGTGTGAGTAACACACCAAATCTAAGACTCCAAATTCTGGCCAGTCTGCAGATATCCCTACAGGTGAGAGTTTTCTCAACCACATAACACTGTCATGCCAGACTTTAAATCATGCAGAACAGCCATATCCACACAAACACTGTTAAACCAACATTACTTCAAATGTAGAACAGCAATACTTACATTCTGTCCCTATGTCTGAAACATCCCCCTCCAGTTTGTTGGCCTGTCTCCACAGTGTTTGTTGCAAGAGATATTTTCAACTAGCCTCGGTGATGCTGTTTGTCACATACCCACATGAAGTCCTGCTCACAGTGAAGGAGAAAGGCCAACACCCACTTGCAGTGCTTACTTATAGGAGTGTGTTTCCATGCAGTTGGCTATAGGAATTATACTACAGCTGTTCCACATGCAATTAGCAAGTGGAGGACTCCAATTCATGCACAGGCCATCAGCTGATCATGAGCATTACCTACCAAAGTCAAGCTGCTGCCTATGCAAAACAGATGCATTTTTCCACATCTACCAGAAATGGGGAGAAAGAGAGACAAAGGGAAAGAAAGAAAGGAAGAGAGAAAGAGCCAAGTGTGTTTGTGTATGATCCATGGATGTAGAGAGGTCTCTGGGTATTATAATGGTTGCCTATATATACATTTATGGCTGTGGATTGTCTACAACAATGTCTATGGTGTGTGACAACTGTTGGCCTTGTAATGTGACATTGGGAGATATGGGTCCTCAATATGAAAATGTAGCAAAACCCACACTGCAATGGATCTTGTTATTTACACAACCACAGCAACACCCACACAGGATACTGATGACACACACACACACACACACACAAACCCACACACTCTTGCCAGTACTGCGTTTCAAACCCCTACCTAACTATGTATTAGTACTACAGTGTTATACAGTTATCATGAGCTCCATGCAGCTTATATGTTGGAGAGTTGTCCAAAGGTATCTTTGAAGGTGAGTGACATCAGCAGCAGTGCTAAAGGAGGGATAAGGGAAGTGTAGTAAGTGTGAATGACCACAAAAGCAGGTGTCAACAAAGACACACACACTCTCATACACAAACACACACATTTTCACAGTTGCAGGACCAGGATTAGAACTCCTACCTAACTAGTTTGCTACACTATGGTATTACACAGTTATCGCAAGAACCATGGAGCTTATATGCTGGAGAGGTGTCCAAAAGTATCTTTGAAGGTGAGTGACATCAGCTGCAGTGCTAAAGGAGGGGTAAGGGAAGTGTAGTAAGTATTAATGACCACAAAATCAGGTATTAACAAAGACACACACACTCTCATGCATTATCACAGTTGCCAGGATTAGGATTAGAACTTCTACCTAAGTAGTTTGCTACACTATGGTATTATGCAGTTATTGCAAGTGCCATGGAGTTTATATGATGGAGAGCTGTCAAACGGTATCTTTGAAGGTGAGTGACATCAGCTGCAGTGCTAAAGGAGGGGTAAAGGAAGTGTAGTAAGTGTGAATGACCTCAAAATCAGGTGTCAACAAGGACACACACACTCTCACAGTTGCCAGGACCAGGAATGGAACTCCTCCCTAACTAATTTGTTACAGTATGGTATTACACAGTTATTGCAAGCACCACCAAGCTTATATGTTGAAAGGCTGCCCAAAGGTATCTTTGATTGTGAGTGATATCAGCTGTAGAGCTAAAAGAGGGGTAAGGGAAGTGTAGTAAGTGTGAATGACCACAAAATCAGGTATCAACAAAGACACATGCACACATTTTCATAATTGCCATGTCTGGGATTAGAACTCCTACCTAACTAGTTTGCTACACTACAGTATTATGCCGTTATTGCAAGTGCCACGGAGCTTATAGAGCTAAAACTTGGTCAAAAGGTTATGTCAAGGTGACTGACATCAACAGGTGTGCTAAAGTAGGGCAATGGCAGGTGTAGTGAGTGTGAATGGCCTCAAAACCATATATCTTCACATATACACACACACACTCACAGTTGCCATATCTGGTATTAGAACTCCTACCTAACTAGTTTGCTACACTACGGTATTATGCAGTTATTGTGATCACCACAAAGCTTACATGGCTGAGTTTTGGCCAAAGGGTTATTTCAAGGTGGCTGACATCAGCAGGCATGCTAAAGTAGGGCAATGGCAGGTGTAGTGAGTGTGAATGGCCTCAACATCATTCATCTCCACACACACACACACACACACACACACACACACACACACACACACACACGCCCCATGTCTGGGATTAGAACTCCTACCTAACTAGTTTGCTACACTACAGTATTACACAGTTATCACAAGAGCCATGGAGCTTATAGGGCTGAGATTTGGCCAATGGTTTATTTCAAGGTGACTGACATCGGCAGGAGTACTAACATAGGCAGTGGGAAGTGCAGTGTGTGTGAATGGGCCATAAATCATTCCTCTGGAAACACACACACACACACACACACACACACACACACACACACACACACACACACACACAGTCACACACAACTTTCCATTTGACAGGACTGAGTATGCAAATGCTATATGAATACTGATTTTACTATCATGTTACACAGTTATCACAAGCACCACAGACACTATACAGCTGAGGGCTACTGAAAGGAATGTCTACAGTGATTGACATCAGCACACCCTGTGATATCGGCCAATTCGATGTGTAATGGGTGGGACAGGCCTCATAATGGAATTTTCTCTGTCACTGTCTGTCTCTCTCTTCCCCATATCTGTGTGTGTGTATGCTTGACATATTACAGTGTGTTGGCCTTGGATATGTGTGAGTATTCCCATCCAATGTGTGTGTGAAGCATAAATGGTGTACAATTTGGTGTGAGTGTGTGTGTGTGTGTGTGTGTGTGTGTGTGTGTGTGTGTGTGTGCAGAGACATCTGCAAATGACAGATATGTATAGTCCACTGTGTTGTTAGACATGGGCTTCATTTCTCTAAGTATAAGAGCATGTCCAGTATGACCTTCTGTATTGAACGCGTGAATCCATTCCAGGTAGGGTTGTACTCCAGTCCAGGGTTTGGTGTTCTACACCTACAGATAGCAATCTGTTTCTGCAGGATATCTGTAGATAGGTTAACAATATGGAGTCGCAATGGGCGACAGATAGGGGGATACTATAACTATTGCTGTTTGTGCTGCTTGTGTTACATGGCTGGTGTTAGCAGAGATATTCAGACACATGCACTGTTTTACACTGTGATGTACTATGTCATCCACTACTGACAGATATAATTATTTGCTCACAGTTATTTACTGGGAATTACAAGATGAATGAAGCTGAGACCAGTATTGTGGTGCGCAGCCTACACATTCTTGCACACTTCTGCCATTCTGGAGGGGTAGCTACAGAAACTTGCTGATGGGTCTATGTAAATGGTCCAGCACCTTGGTACTATGGCGGCTGAAAATCCCCTTCTTGTACATATATCGACTTAACAGAATGGCCATATCCTGCTTTGGCCATACCTCTCGGCTGTACAGATTCACCCAGGTTACCCAGAGGCAGGGCTCATATATATGGTCAGTTCCCCTTCACATTGTGGTTTATGAGCAGGTTTGTAGCCACCCATTACTGGGTTTGCAGGTAGGGGTAGTATGGGCACACATCAGAGTTTCAGACTTCACATATTCCATGACGTCCATGTGTCTACACCCCCCCACTCTGTTATTCTATCCTCTTCCTAACATTATGCGAGTGATATCTGAGAAGTATCCCTATAGATGGCCCTTCATCCCAATGGTATTTATGGATTGATCTACAGTTCATGCAGTAGGACATGGGGGAATGCTACTGAGATTTGTCAACATGGCCTTGCATTTGTGTTCTGTTGACTGTGTTAGGTTGTTAGTTGGGACCCCATGAGATACCATACATTGACACTACAGGTGAGGCACAGGCTTTTGACAGAGGACTGTAGGCCATTTGGTAGTGATGCAGGCCATCTGTAGCAGGCCAGTGCATTCTGTCACTTCTATATTCCCAGGCTGCGAGCCAGTGGATTCCCCTGGAGTGACAGGGTAAGTGTGTGAGGTGTTAATAGCAACAGTTCCTGCATATGTTGACACATTGGTCTGGATGCAGGCAGGGTGCTGCTTACAGTTAGGGACACACCTGCACAGGACATCTCTTCAGCATGCTGCATTCTGTGGGTATTCCCATACAGAAGTGGGGTTATACTGTACTCATTCTCAACAGCAAGGATATGACCTGTGATAAACCTGTGGCTGATGGTGGGGTGAGCTGAGTGCATGTGTGATATGGAAGCGACTTGCAGCTGACTCACAGATATACCTGGGACATTCCCCATATGCTGCCTTGTGCAGGGACATAGTCAGTCTCTCATTACTTCATAACTGTGCCTTTTGTGGTTTTCCAGTGATTGTCCAGACTACATCATTATTCCATACTACACAGACAACTAATGTGCTGCTAACCTGTATGTACAATTCCAAAGTTGTTTGCAGCTGACAGTTACATTTTATGAACTCTATCTAGGGTACCTCCACCTGTGTACTGTGTGTATGTATGGGCCCACATTCATGGCATGTCCATCTTTCAGATGGTGATAGATATTGACATCTGGACAGTGAGTATGGATGACTGCTGACATGGGCATTGCTGAGAAGCATTGTGGTTGGCACTGCAGTTGTCGGAACATGGCCCTGTCAAGCACAGTACTGCCCATAGGCCACTGAGACACAACCTTCTATGCCTACATGCTGACCACTTCTAGACAATATTGAACACACAGCAACCTAATGCACAGACCCCTGCATATTGTACACATGCAACAATCTATCCTGTAGATTGGGCCAGCTCGGATAATCTGTGCTCCACTGATATTACTCTTCACACTTACATGTTACTGCATTTCTACATAGGATTGTGGGGGGGGGGGACACCTGACAACTTTAGACATTTGCTATGACTGTACTGGTATTTCAGGTACTCTGTTGGCTTCCATTTCATTTTGTATTGTGACCTATCATGCAGACTGGAGGCATATCAGTAGACTACAGATGCTAGGTTTTATTGACCTACATTTCAGTTTCAGACTTTTTACCCTTCAGAACTAACATACAACTGCCAGACCTGTTGCAGTCTGTCTGTGTAGGTCTGGAGGGGGGCTGTTCACCATTGCCATCAACTGGAGGCCTTAGAGCAGCCTTTATGTATGGTCATCTACACCTGTCCTGCTGGCTGAGGCTGGTGGTGGGTATGTGAGCCTCACAGACATGCATGTGTGTGTCCTATGGTCACACATTTGGGCCACCACATGTACTGCAGTGGAATTTTTCACGTTGTCTAGTACTGCCTAGTATGTTGATACCAGTATTTGTTATGGATTTCATGCTGCCCATATAGGCGTCCACTATCTGCTGCCATCCCATTCAGCCACCTGATTATCTTGCATGCTCCCATCCATACCATAGATACAACTATCAGAACATACTACTCCATTCAGTATCTAATAGGAAGAGTGACTTACCTTGTGGCTGGGTGAGTATTGAGGATGGTGCTGGAGGGCTGACTATGTCGGATGCACATAGTATACTCCCTATACATGGTAAAGCACAGGTAGTGTCATGTTTGGCATCCCTTTTACTGTATGTGTGAGTCAAAGAGAGGTGTCATTCCTTGGGTCCCTACTGTGTCAGTGTATCTGCTAAGCGTTGCCTCTTTGCCAAGGCCTGGACATACTGGGCACTCCTCCTTCTGCCTACATGGAGTCCCTCTGTGCCAGTGATGGCCTTGGCAATAGAGGGGAGCAGTGTGGCCTTGCCCCATGCTGTTCCTGCTGCACCTGTTTCCGCAGGATCATATTGTGTAGCATGGCACATACTATGAACATTTGTGTACATGTAGCTGGAGAGTACTGCAAGGCTCCACTGGATATGTCCAGGCAGTGGAACTGTGACTTGAGCATCCCAAACATATGCTCTATTATGATTCTGGTTTGTGCATGTGCCTTATTATGGAGTTCTTGTTCAGATGTGTGTGCATTTCTGAGGGGTGTCATCAACCATGGCTCCAGTGCATAGCCAACATCCCCCACTAGGTGGCCATATAGGATGTCCTCACTGGCAGATGACTAGTACAGCTGTGTCATATGCCAGATGTGGGAGTCGTGATAGCTTCCTGGGCTGCCAGCACACACATTCAAGATAATGCCCTGGGCATTGCACATGACCTGGCAGTTGATGGAGGGGAAGCCCTTGCGGTTTATGTAGACCCTACCCCGCTTGCCATTTGGTGCTTTGATGTGTATGTGCGTGCAGTCCATAGCACCCACTACCTCAGGGTATTCTGCTATTTGGTAGAAGAGATGCATATTGCTAGTCAACGCCTCATGGGTGTTGAGGAAATATATGTGTTCACCGGCATATGCTGACATGGCATCCAGGAAATAGTGAAGTACCCATACCCTGGATGCTGATACCTGTGAGATCCCCATGAAATCCCCAGTTGCCCTTTGGAAGGTACCTGTGGCTAGTATTCTTAAGCCTACACATACCTTGGTATCCACTGGGATGGGTTCCCCTCTGTTGGGTCTGTGTGTGTGGCGTGGATGACACAGCTCAACAATTTGCTGTAGAATGTTGCTGTCCACCCTATAGCACTCCACTATCTCCAGCTCATGTAGCTCCTGGTAGGTTATCCTGGGTCTGTACACTCTTCTACTCCTCCTCACTGTGGGATGGTCACCAGCATTTACATCCTCACCACCCTCAGCCTCTTGCACATATTGATGTATGAGAGCGACAGCAGCCCCTAACATTTTGTTAGTTTTGTCAGGTAAAATTTACCCATCTGTGTACACCAGTGGTGTAGAATTTGTGGGAAAAAACAGAGTGAAAGGGGTTTTCATAGTTTATAGTAGTGTGCTGGGCTGGGCTGCTGCCAGTGTAATTGGCTGCTTCTGATACATTTCACCTGCCAGCTATGCTAGTTCTTCTTGATTGCCTTCCTACTGCTGTTTTCCCTACCCATTGCCTTCCTATTTAAGCCCCAAGGTGCGCCGCACATACCCAGTGCTCAGATGTCAACAGAGCTGATATTTCTGCACACACCCGTTCGAGCAGGGAAAACAGTGCTGAACAATGTGAGACACACACCCTTCCTTAGCTCTGCTTAGCTAAGAGCAAACATGGGCCACAGGGTCCAATAAGTTTACACCAAACATGACACACCCCCTACTGAAGTCATTCTCTTGTCCTGCCTACATGGTTCCCTATTCCTGAACCTGCATGGTTAGGTGCAGGCTACCAGTAGGTAGAAATCTGTGATTCAGTATAGGTCCCTTCATTTGCATACCCCAGTGTGCAGGTCCATAGTTACAATTCCCAAGCTCACCCTTTCCCCTTGGCAACCAGTACTCCCTTGTCTTGTTTACATTTTGCCTGCCATTGACTATAATGGCAAAATGGAGATTTCTGTTAAATGGTGTTTTTTTTCCTTTTTTTTTTATTGTTGGCAGGCCACTGCCCATAGATTAAATGGCCGAGATTGGCCAAAAAAAATAAAAGTTTTATTTTTGTAAAAAATTATGTTGCTTTTAATGCCAATGGCCTTATATTTGGCCATTGGCTTGTCTGTTCAATATAATACATGCTTTTTATGAGCTGTCATGCCTCCGTTTTGTCTACTAGCAGAATGCATTTTGCACTGACACTGTTCCTATACGGAATCTGTTCAGCTTGCCGGATCGCAAAATCACCTCATTTGCATGGTTTTCACCAGAAAATGAGGTGATTTGCATACTGAATGGAATTCCATGAAGGAACAGTTTAGGGCCACTCGTGCAAGTGAAAACAGCCCTATCCTGGATTTCACGGCGGCCATATTGCGTGCAGGAGCAGCTATACTGATCCTGCATGGAATTTGGCTGTTCGTGAATCCAGCCTACTGCATTAAACAAACAAAAAAACTTCTGTTAGAATGTCATTTAAAGCATGTTCATTCAATGATTCCATTTTAGTTATGATATGTTCTATGATCCTATATATTACATAAAAACATATAGCCTACTAAATCTATCACTATACTTCAGTGTAGACTGTTCTCTCAGTGTAGCCTACAGAATCTATTAATTTGAAAATTAAATATACAAGTATGACATCCCCACACTGGCCAGTAATCAAGGAGCCTGAATCCTCAACACTGACACCTCTGGGGAACATCACATATTGGTGAGCAGTGGTGTGGATATTATTTGAACTTCTATAGCCTGTAAACACTAAAAAAATGGTTTGTACTCTCAGCAGCCACAAGGTAAACATCCAGTGTTTCATTTTCACAATGGTTTTATTTTTTTTTTTTTAGCTTAGTTTAGTCAGGGAAAGAGGGCAAAGATATCAGCAGAGGAGTATGGCAAGCAGACAAGGAACCATTTGGATGAGATGTGCCAAGCCAAAGGACTTGTGTATACCAATGTGACTAAAGGGGAAATTATTGCAGCCTTAATCACAGCTGCAGCAAAGACCAGCAACCATGAAGATAAACAGTCCAGCATTGGTGATGTACAGCTCTCAGAAACAGGACAGTTCACTTTTTCCTCAGAGGACTTAAAAACCCATGTGGAGTTAAAGAGACTTGAACAGGAGGCTAAACAGCTGGAATCAGAATCATCAGAGTGACTGCAGCATGTAGAGGCTGAAGAAAAAGACAGACTGAGATGCTTGGAAGCCAATGAAAATGAGAGGCCGAGGCACCATGAAAAGGGGATGTTGACTCTTCACCAGGGTCATGGAGGTAATGGGGAAGGGAGTAACTATACTTTAGCAGCAATAAAGGTCAGTAAACTTCTTCGTCAGTACCAAGAAGGTAATAATTTTGATAGTTTTATTCATATATTTGAAAGAGTATGCAAACAGTATAATGCTGACCAAAGGTTCTGGGTACAGTTCCTCACCCCCTTACTCCATAGTAAAGCTTTAACTGTTGTTTCCAAATTGTCCGATACTGATTGTTTAGGTTATGATAAAGTTAAGCACTGTTCATTATAATGTTTACAGTTAACACCTGAGGCTTACAGAAAAAAAGTAGATGCAAGGCAGATGAAAGTGTATGTGATTATATTGTTGAACTAAGCACTTATTTTTATAGGTGGGTGAGTGGGTGTCAGGTGACCACTTTTCAAGGGTTGGCAGACCTTTTGGTGAACAAGCCCTTAGCACTTTGCCTTAGGACATGATAATCTGGTTGGCAGACAGGGAATGCAACTCTGCAGATGAGCTGTGGAAAAAAGGGGACCTCTACTTAGCAAGCAGGGCATCACTGCATAGGAAGGAGATACCCAGTGCTGCACATGGATATCAGGGGACCCATGGGGGCAGCCTAAACCACCTCAATGAATTCATTGGTTCATAGGTTCATAGGTAGGTACTAGGCTATTGGCCCCAGGGCCTATACAAGCCTAGCCATAATGATTCCCTGGGTATTGCTTCCCACAAATATTTACTTTCCTGGACCCCTGTCTAGCAGGGTTACTGATGTGATCCCCGGGGTGAATTTCCTATCTCCCATCCAATCATCAGGGTTCCTCTTAAAGATGGCCATTGAGGCACTCTGTCTGACATGTATGGGCAGCCTATTCCAGAGTATGGGGAGTCTCTGAGTCAGGAACCTATCCCTCCAGCATGTTCTATTCATCGTGATGACAAGGTTAAGATCCCTGGAGCATGTGGCTTGGAGGGATTGGGATTTCTTTAAGTGTAGAATGTCCAACAACTCTGGGTTTGACATGGCCTTGTATGTTAGGCAGAGATCACCTCTGAGGAGGCGATATGCGACAGAGTATAGCTGGAGTTTTTTAGATAGTTAGCATAAGGCATCTGCTTTAGGCCTGTGATTCTTTTTGTGAGGCATTTCTGTGGCCTTTCTAGTTGTTGCAGATGTCTTGTGAGGTACATACCAAACAGGGCATTGTATCCTATAATGGATCTAATGAGAGATGAGTACAGAGGGACAATAACCCTTTTTTCTGGATGAAAAGCCCTTAGTGATGAGGTGTGCCACATAGAAGGATTTTCTAACTGTTGTGGCTATTTAGTTATCAAAGGTGAGACCACTGTCCACCCGTGTCCCTAGGTCTCTTATCACACTTTCAGTGTTTAGTGAACTGGGACTTGTGTGGTAGTTCACAGGTACATGTTTTTTTCCCAAAGGGGACAACTATACATTTTTGTCATTTAGCTTGAGCCCATGGCTCTGACACCAGGCATCTGTTTTGGTAAGGCCCTTTTATAGTATATCCACACCATTTGGGGATTTAGTAATGACTCCCAGCTTGCAGTCATCTGCAGACTTTGTAAGCCAGAGTCCCTTAGTGTCGGCTTGTACTTCAGAGAAGTAGATGCCAAACAAGAGTGGTCCCAGGACAGAACCCTGTGGTACACCACTTGTCACTTGTCTGGAGCTGAATTTGGGGTTGGCTACTTTTACAATGTGTGTTCTGTCAGTAAGCCAGTTTACAACCCATTGAGTGACATAGGGATTAATGCCCAACTTAGTAAGTTTACCTATGATTCCAGAGTGGGGGATAGTGTTGAAAGCCTTTGCAAGGTCCAAGTAGGCTGTGTGAACCACCTTACCCTTATCCACGGCACTGGTACTGAATCAAAAAAGTAACAGGGAAAGCCACTTGTTCAGGTATGTGGCCAGGGCCTAGGTTCAGATGCTTTAAATGTAACCAATGAGGCCATGTAGCAAACAGATGTTCACAGAGGCAAGGTGGGGAACAAAAGGTGGGGGAGCCAGCACATGGGAATAATTGAATGCCAGTGGTAAGTTGTCTGGAGACAACAGGGGTACCAAACTACCACCAGAATTTGTATCCTACCTTGGTGGATGGAAAACCGGCCGCTGCCAAAGAGACACATCCTCTGATATAACCATTGTGAAGCCTGCAGTAGTTAAAGAGGGCAGTACTCGCTTGGGCAGTCCACTCTAGTCAGAGCTTTAGGAGGGATCCCATTCCAAATGCCTTTGGCCAAGGTTCACCCTGACTGGGATGGTGGAAAATAAAGTAAGCAGGTAGGTGTGTTTGAGGATATCCTTGTAGTTGTCTTGATAGGGAATGATTTTGATAATGCAGTACCTTGTGTGCCTGTAGTGACATGCAGTCAGTCTTGGAGACAGACATGTGGGTCTGGTAGCCTGGGGAAGACCCAGACAGACTGCAACCCTGAAGCTAGGACTGATGATGTGGCTAATTCAGGGAGGGTGCTACCCTGTAGCAGTGAGCCTGAGGATAAGCCACAGCTGGTGGTAGGTACTGATATTCCCTTGGACAGGGAGAGTAGTAGTACCTAGGCTGACAGTGAGACACTGCTGTCAGAAGATACCAGACTTCCTGTGGAAGAGGAGCTGAGAAAAGTCACAAAAATAGAGTTGAGACAGGCCCATCATTCAGACCCTACATTACAAGGCCTGAGGGAAGTAGCTAGGGAGGCACCTGATTCTCAAGGAAAAGGGGAGTCTGCATACTGGAACAAATGGTTACTGCATAGCAAATGGACCCTGAAGGAGTGCTAGAATGTGAGATAGTACACCAGTTGGCAGCGTCCACAGCCTACTGTATGGCACTTCTAGCCATAGCCCATGACATTCCTTTTGTAGGTCATATGGGCATAAAGCATACCAAGAGATATATTATGCAGAACCTTTATTAACCTTGGGTTGCCAGAGATGTAACAGGGTACTGCAGGACCTGTGAGCAGTGCCAAAAAGTAGGAAAGGCAGGAGACAAGGTCAAACCTCCTTTGATGCCTTTGCCTGTGATTGAGGAGCCATTTCAGAGGGTAGCTATGCATATTGTGGGGTGTCTAAATACCCCAAGTTCCACAGGGAAGAAGTGTATCCTAGTGGTAGTAAATTATGCTACTAGATACCTTGCGGCAGTGGCTCTATCCTCCATCAAGGTAGAGAAGGTGGCAAATGCTTTGCTAGAGATTTTCAGCAGGGTAGTTTTCCCAACAGAAATACTGACTGACAGAGGTGGCAATTTCATGTCCAACCTGCTGGCTTGTCTGTGGGAGCCACCACCAGATTAATGGTCATGTGGAGAGGTTAAACTCTACGCTAAAGATGCAAAGGGCATTTGCAGACCCGTTTAAGAGAGAATGGGGCAACTATTTGCCCCATCTATTGTTTGCATATAGGGAGGTGCCCCAGGGATCCACACATTTTTATCCCTTTGAGTTGCTGTATGGGCATAGGGTGAGGGGGCCCTTAGATTTGATTTATGGTGAGTGGCAGGGTGAGTGTGAATTCCTCAATGAGTCTGTTGTGGTGTATGTCCTAAATCTCAGGACAAGGCTTAAGGAGCTCATGGGCTTGGCCCAGGAGAACCTGGCAGTAGCCCAACAGCAGAAAAAGGTCTAGTATAACAGAAATGCTCAAGCCAGAGAGTATGCTGCAGAACAGCAGGTTATGGTGCTCATTCCTGTCAGACACAATGAGCTGCAGGCAGCTTGGGAGGGGCCTTCAAAGTGGTAAGGAAGGTCAGTGATGTTAACTACATGGTAGAACTGCAAGGTAGGAGGCAGGGGCACAAATTGTACCATGTTAACATGATGAAGCCTTACCATGCTAGGGAAGCCCTTGTGCTGAGTATTTGCAGTAGATGGCAGGAGTAGTCTGAGAGGGATCTGGTGACTGATCTCCTCAGTGAGGCTCAGACTGACACCTCAGTGGAAGTGGTAGCAATGTCCCAGAGGCTATTCCCTACCCAAGTTTGAGAAATCCGAGCAGTGTTACATGAGTTTGGGGACATGTTCACTGAGAAACCAGGGTTCACCCACCTGGTGCAGCACTATATGGATACAGGGCCCCAAGGACCTATGAAGCAGGGCCCTTACAGGGTGTCTGAGTGAGTCAGGCAGACTCTGAGGGAGGAGATACAGGACATGTTGGAAATGGGAGTAATCCAGGAGTCCAGCAGTCCCTGTTGTGCTGGTACCAAAGAAGGATGGCAGCACCAGATACTGTGTGGACTACAGAAGGCTAAATAGCCACACAGAGTCAATGCTTTCCCTATGCCTAGGACAGATGGAGTCTTAGAGAAGCAAGTATCTGACCACTATTAATCTGACCAAGGGCTACTGGCAGGTGCCCTTGAGTCCCAACGCTAGAGATAGGTCAGCCTTTATGACTTCTTTCAGCTTGTATGAGTTTACAAAGATGCCCTTTGGGATGAGAAATGCCTCTGTGACTTTCCAGAGGCTGGTATATCATATCCTAGCAGGAGCAGGAGATTATGCCCTTGCTTACCTTGATGATATTGCCATCTACAGCTATTCCTGGCAAGACCACATTCAGCATGTCAGGGAGGTGCTGGGCAGACCTCAAAGGGCAGGATTAACCATTAAGCCCAGTAAGTGTCAGGTGGGTATGGAAGAGGTCTCCTACCTGGGACATAGAGAGGGGATCAGTAAGGTCAGGCCAGAACCTGCCAAAGTGGAAGCCATTCAAGCATGAGTTGCCCCCGTTACCAAAAAGCAGGGAGGGCATTCTTATGGACAGTGGGGTACTATATGAAGTCTGTCCTCAATTATAGTACAATACCTGCTCTCCTCACAGACCAGACAAGGAAAAACAGGCCAGATGAGGTAGTGTGGACCCCAGCATCTGAGCAGGCATTCCAGAAACTTAAAGGAGCTTTGGGAGGACCCCCTGTGTTAGCCAGTCCAGATTACAGCCAAGAATGTGTTGTGCAGGTGGATACTTCAAACCATGGGGTGGGGGTGTACTTAGTCAGGTTTCCTCAGAGGGAGAAGAGCATCCAGTGGTATATCACAGCCATAGACTCCAACCCAGGGAGGGATGTTTTGTAGCTGTAGAAAAGGAATGTTTAGCCATAGTATGGGCACTGCAAAAATCTCAGCCTTATCTGTATGGAAAGAAATTCACTCTAGTCACAGACCACAATCCCTTAACATGGCTACATAGACCCAGCCAGCAAAATGCCAAGTTATTAAGGATTGCAGGCATATGACATGACAGTACAACACTGTAGTGGGGTCACCAATGCCAATGCAGATGGGTTCTCAAGACAGGGAATGAGGTAACACATTTACAGATGGGCTTATTTCTCTCAATCTACGTTTCTCAACGGTCACTTGAAAAACTAGCTTAAGTCTTCGGGGGGGGGGGGATGTGATGATAATGGGCTAGTGCCAGCATAGCCAGCTGGAGTTCTGTAAAGAATGATATGTCCTTTGAATATCAAACTGATTTATACAAGATGCTTGTGTTACAATTGTATTAGAACTGTATGGTATTTGAATATCAAATGGATTTGCACAAATACTTATGTTACAAATGTATTAGAACTGTATGACATTTGAAAATCAAAATGTGTTTGTAATGTTGCTAGTGTTAAAAAATGTATCAACAGTGGGTCCTGCTAGACACAGAAGGAATATACATGTGAGACTGTATGTATATATGTTATCAAAGGACAGTGGAAGAGAAGGGGTTAAACAGCTAGCTTACTTCTTACTTTAAAAAAAATACTGTTAATTGGACCACCTGTTGGGCCATGGAAGTGCTTATCTCACAGCTCTGAATAGGACCAGAGACGGCATGTCTGCACAAAGCCGTTGTTCATTAGCTCAGTATAAAGGGGAGAAGCCCCAGACACTGCCATAAACAGTAGTAAAACTTTAGATATGCATCTTATCACATCCATGCTAACGTCCTGTCTCAAGCTTTAAAGGGGAATAGTGTGAGAACCTAGAGTCAGGTGACCAGATAAGGTCATTCTGCCAGCCATCTTGGAAAGTTTAGATATTACAAAGAGAAATCTCTCAGTATTGAGCATTCTGTCTTGGGCCTGACAACAAGAAGGATCATTCACCTCACTATCTGCCTTGCTCTATTAAATAAGTAGGGAATACTAATTCTCCTAGATTCAGTCAGGAAAATATAGTGAAGCTTAGTTTACATACTAGTTTTCTTTATTAATCTGAGTCTGTCCATCAATGTTTTTTCAATATTTCCTGTGATTTGATCTCTGTGGTTAATTATAAATATATATTCAGTATTTTCATGTTCTGTTATTATTTATTATTAAATATATTTAAAACTTTTATTGCGGCTGGTCTTTTTTAGAAAGTATTTAACCTTTGAGAGTGTTTGTATTTATTTGGTGACACTGTGTGAGCCACTCCTAAAGGCCTAGCTGTTTTGGTCAACTGCTACCATTTGTATTAGTATTAATATTACACAGTATAATTGGACACCCTTTGTTAAGGTCCATAGAGTAGCTGGTTGTGGAATGTCTGGTGGCAGTGATAACTACCCTATGCTCTAGGCTGAAGGGGGCACAGTGCGGAAATCTGTGCCAGCCTTTCCCAGGTGTGTGTGTGTGTGTGTGTGTGTGTGTGTGTGTGTGTGTGTGTGTGTGTGTGTGTCAGCTACTTGGAGCAGGTATAAAAAACACTGGTTTCAGGGTACTGGAGGGCTTGGTTTGGACCCTCAGCTGAGGACTTAACTCTGTAGCTGTGCTAGTGGAGATACTTTTGGGGGCCCTGGAGGGAGACATATATAAAGAAATTCAGACCCCAGGCTGACTGTGTTCCCTGTGTGTTCTTAAGGGAAATTGTACATGGTGCAGGGAGCTGCATCTGGAAATACTGTGTGTATCTGTTTTTCTGAAAGTGAATGTTCCCCACAGGCGTCAGTGGTGAGGACTGATGCTCCTTGATCACTGGCCCAGAGAGGGGTCATCACAACAATGTCAATAAAATGAAGTGTTTTATGTTTATTTAGAAAATAACAGTGGGCTGGATTCTATAAAGCCTGTACTTTGCTCTAAAACCATGTGCAAATTGTGGCATTATGCACACACATTAGTGGTCTAGTTTCCATTCAGTAAGTGGCTCTACAAGGTGTGTACAGCCAAGCAAACATGCTAAACATAATGGCATGCCAATAACAGCATAAGCAGCTAAATTGTATGCTAATCAACCAATCCACATGCTGGAGCTATTCAACAAGCTATAAATCAATTGTGTACACTTAGTGCAGGTTTTACCTGAGAATTCCAAAACTTATTGGAATACAGCCATGGAAACTAGTCTACATGGAAAGAATGTTAGGGACTGCTGTTACTTTTATACACGTGTATGTGCAACAGGCCCAAGTCTGTGCTGCTGCTGCTAATTGACCTTGGCCAAGAAGGAGAAGGGTGTTTAGACCCCGTTTAACTTTTCATGATCTGCATGAAGTGGAAATTGTAGAGCACTACAGGGTGGATAGAGAAACATTACAAGAACTCTGCAACCTCTGTCATCCTCAACTGAGAGGAAGGACAAACTGAGGGGAACAAATATACCTATGGAGACTAAGGTATATGTAGCACTTAGAATTTTAGCTACAGGAACCTTCCAGAGACCAACAGGGGATATGCTGGAGGCATTACAGGCACCAGCATCCAGGATCCTACATCAAATCCTGAATGTTTTGCTACATCATGCCAGTGACTGCATACAATTTCCCTATATACCTCAGGACAGAGCTACAACTATGCAGGATTTCTACCCTGTACCACACTACCCTGAAGTCTTAGGTTCCATAGACTGCTCTCACATTGAAATCAAAGCACCACTCAGGGAACAAGGAAGGGTGTTCATAAACAGAAAGGGTTTCCACTTCATTAACTGCCAGGTCATGTTTAATGGTAAGGGAATCATTCTGAATGTGTATGCTTGCAACCCAGGTAGTTACCACTATTCTCATATCCGGCACAACTTTCAACTCTATCAGAGGTCCTCTGGTGGGGGGATATCCCACAAGGTAATTTACTGGGGATGCGGGTTATACACTCAAGCCAAGGCTGATGACACCGATCAGAAATGCACATCTACCCACTGAAGAATGCTATAATAAGGCACATGCTCAAACAAGAAATATCATAGATCATGTGTTTGGGCTGCTGAAGTCACAGTTCCAGTGCCTAGATACATCTGGAGGAGTCCTGCATTATAATCCCCATACTATTGCTGAAATTTTCACCATCTGTGCCATGCTTCTCAAAACTATTCTGAGAAAACAGTTTCAGCAGGAATACCAAGGGGAAAGGGTACACCTCCCACCCCCACTGGCACAGTCTCCACAGCCACATGCAGGTGAGGAGTCATAGGGGTACCACCAGTTGCTGTGGGTGTCACTAGACGTTGGCATGCACAATATGTTTTCATTCTGGTAAAGAGGCAATGGATATCATACATGCTCACAACCTAAGGGGGTACAAATTTAATCCTATGCATGGAAGTACAGTAAAATGGATGCCAGGCAATGCTCACAAACTTTACTTACCCATATAATGATGGTGTACTGCTAGCATCACAGACAGTCCGCCCACATTAAAACATTTGTAACTTCTGCACTATCAAGGTAAGTGTGAAACCTGGAAAAGGAAAATAAATGGCTAAGAACACAAATGAATGGCAAATCCTGGCATACTATTACTTGCTAATGTAACTAACTAGAAGGTGCATGATTTTTATAGCAATGACTTCAATATGTGACAGCACTGACTTATGTCAATAGACGTGTTCTCTATCGACTAATAGGCCTCATACATCAAAGATTCATACAGTACAAAAACCTGTAAGAAGGCAATACAATTTTTAAAAGAGCATCTCAAACACATATATACTAAGCACTCAGTCAGCTATGCACCCTGGGCATCAGAAAAAAGACTTATGTATCCCTATATCCAAAATATAGAAGATCAAGGATATGGCACAGTTATCATCATTTGCACAGGGTGTTGTTTTGAGGGGGTAGGAAGCCAAGGCTGACACAAAATGTAGAGTGAATGTGTGTGTGAGTAAGAATGACAGGCAGAAATTTTGATAAAGTATCAAATGGCCACTGAGACAAAATGAGATGCAAGCCTACCAGCAGACCCACGTAACTGTTATGTGTGTGTGTCTGTATGGGCACTAAATGTGAAATGTGTGTGTGAGTGTCTGCAAGAACACAGCCAAGCTCTGTGCTAGCTCTACATCTTGGCATGTTGGACAGGTGTGAGCCATGCATGTAGATGTAACAGTTCACTGTTGTCATCCCCAGGAGTTGCACTGGCATGTCTATGCCTATGGTCAGATGCACTGCTGCTACCTGAATATGACTGATATCTGCTGAAAAAGCTCTCCTCACAAGTATGCCTAGGACCATGACACCATGGCTGACTATGCCTGGGTGTGGACACCTCAATCACTGATGCAACAGTGGAAGTAGTGCCACTATGGGAGCATGATCAGACACGACCACATTGGCTAACATCAGATAATGATACCGACTGATGTCCATGTTGTTGCCGTCTCCCTCCCACCAGACATTCCATCACAGACACTGCCCATTCCATTGAGTCATTCATCAAATCCATTGAATCAGCCACATGGTGAAGGCAGTCATGCATGTCAGTCTGTACCACTTCTACAAGCCTAAGCATGTCCTCGGAGACCCTATTGGAATGTGCCTGTGCCTCCATGATGGCCCTAGATATATGTCAAGTGGCAGGTAAAGACATATCAGGATCAGGTGGAGGGTGGACACCAGACTTCATATAAGCACCCCTAACAACCCTTCTGTATGGCACCTTGCCCACACTTTGGCTATGGCCAGAGTCAACTGGTACTGAAGCTGCAGTAACCACACTACCCTGATCAAGTGTGTCACCCTCCACCTGCCCAATATATGAGGGCTCACTGTAATAGGTATGCATAGGCCTGCTGGTTGTGTCTGATAGAAATACAGGGGATGGCTGAATGTCAACTTCCAACTCAGATTCAACCTCTGCACCCCCTGACTGTGTCTCTGTTTGGCCACCATCATCATCAGAGCCTGCTGATACTCTGACATCAGTTGGTTACAGTCCTACCCTTCCACTGTCAGGATCATCTGTAATAATAAGCAGCAAACACAGGAAAGAAATTAATACCTACACCACCATTTTAATATATGATAACAAACTAACAATGGTGCCACTATCACAGATGGTACAGCAATACACACAATCCTGACACCCACTTCACACATATGAATAAATGCATATTTCTGACAAATGGTAATCAATAATCAAATAAAAAATGTTGGGCTTACCATGTGCAGATGATTCTACATTTGCTATGGTGGATGGTCCTGGAAGAAGTTAAGCAAAAGCTCAGGAAGCAATCATCACAATTCCAATAACATGGGGACAGAATTTTTGTATATATGTTCATTAACAATACTTTTAACTGAAACTTGGCTGACATATCCATCAAACTCCATGTGTAATGAACAAAAATGTGTTGCTAACTGTCCTGATTTATCAATAGGTTCATCAAAAAATATTTCTTACAATATTTTCCTATACGAGAAAATCTTATAAACTGACATATGTAAGCTTACCTGGAAGCTCCTTCTGGCACATACTTGTCCTCCCAGAAACCTCAGCAGCAACATCTATCACATTTTGTTGTGCACTTTCCACTGAGCTCTCTGGATCTCTGATAGTGGACAGGAACTCTTCATTTGGTGTCAGCAATGGCTCTCTAGCAGGCTCCCATAGCCAGCTGTTCATGGGCAACAGCAGCTGCTCTCCTGTGTGCTGATGAAATCATATCAATGGCTGTGATGCACCTGATCATAAGTCCAGGAGCAAACCCCTATAGCATTTATGTCATTGACTATCTGGTTCCAAATTTGCATTCTGTGAGCCATATCTCCAGGTGCTCTGTCAAGCAGAAAGGCACCATGATGCCTGAATGCATGCACTATGATGTCATTTTCTGAGTCTTTGAAAGGGGGTTTACATGGATTGGTACCTGTGCTGTACTCCTGGGTGACATAAAACAGAGAAGGATACAGCACATAAATATCCCATAATTAAATTCATGCTTATATGCATGTATATATTTTCAACATTAATCACTGGAGACACACAGTTCATGTATTAAAATTTAAGGTTATGTGGTTATACCATATAACTTTCACAAACCAATGTTTGATCCAAAACAAGGAATAACAATGAAGTAATGTACTGTTTACCACAGAAGGAAAATAGAGTGACTGCACAATTTCAAGAGCAAACCTCTTGAAAACAACTTTTGATGTGGCAACACACAAATGGTACTTGGCTCCCCTACCCCCAAAACAATGAGCAAATGACAATTTGTACCAACCAAGGAATAACACATTAGTCAAATGTTATAAATGCTTTAAAAAAAAACTCACAAAATGTGCACACATTTACAACAGAAAAGTCAATTTTATATGATTGCCAATCACCTCTCACTGTGCCAAGCACTCCTCTAGAGGTGTCTATGGGCCATCTTAGAAGCCTAACATTCTTGTGTCATTGACAATATAGGACATTACATTTCACTGAAATAACATAGAACAGTGTAAGATAAACAGTTGTAACAAAAGAACTTGTGATGAAAGTTAATAAGGCTGTCTATATGAGAAAGTAAAATACCTGACAAAAATGTCTGTGCCAACAGTGAACTTATAACAAGTACATACAGATAATAGTTCCATTTTCTAATGCATGCACACACATGCATATATATGTGTGTGTATGTGTATATATATATATATATATATATATATATATATATATATATATATATATATATATAGGTTTACTATTATTTTGAAAATTTTGAATCTGGCTGTCACTGAATCAAAAACTCAAAAAAAGAAATGTCGAACTGACAACAGCGAATGCAATTCAGCATTCGCTGTTGTCAGTTCCGACATTTCAATGCAGATTGCACTATAGTGGGGATCGGGAGATGTACTTTTTCCCTCACTATAGTGCGATCCCGGAGTTAGTATATTTAAGCTGCAGGGGGTGTGGGGGCAGAGCCCCCCACATGGGGGGGGGTGCAGGGACTTGCCCCCCTGCAAACATGTAATTAACTGTGCAACGCCCAGTAATGGTGTCCCCGGAATTGGTGATTGTTCAAAAATGTTGAAGTTGACATTTACAGTCACCACACTTTGAGTTTATTTTTGTTTGTTATTTTCAGTTTTGAGGTTTTGCTTCGACATAACCATGATTCGCTGTTGTGCGATCCGGTTAAATGATAGTAAACTCTCTCTCTTCATATATATATATATATATATATATATATATATATATATATATATATATATAATATTTTCTTTGTAACATGCAAACAGATCTAGAATGTACTTGAAAAATGCGATCATATCGTAGCAAGATCTGAAGGCTTCTGTGCAGATAAATCCAAATTAATAGCAATTTTCTTCTGTGTTCTCCACATACACAACTCTCCTAAAGTTCAAGTTCACTAGCTACATGGTTATCTTTTTATATGTATATTCAGGCCTCTGAGCAAGGTGAAGCTTCAAATGAGGTGTGAACTCATTAGAACTGCTGAATGCCAAACTTTTAACTTCATGTAGTAGACGTGAACATAGTATGGGCAGTAACTCAATGTTTGTTGCTAATGGATTGAAGTGTGAATGATTAGTGGTATGGAGAAGGAAGTCACAACAGCAATTTGAGATTAATTTACCTGCAGTGGGTGTGTCACTCAGGATGCACTTACAAAGTGTAGAAGTGACCATAGCAAGCTTTTAAATGGAAACAAACAGAACACCTTTCTCATTTTTGTTCACTAATAGCCAAACTCTCCTGCCTTTGCTGAAAACTGTATTTTACTGTCATGTAATTTTATCATACCTTTTAATGACAACGATTCAAAATGTCTTATAGACTGCATATCTGAGGGTACAGCACAGGTAAGGGAAGAATGAACACAATACAAAGAGAAGACAGAGCTGCATTGGAACAAACAATATTTATAACTGCTTGTGTGATCACTCATTGCACTAAATATGTAAGCAACACGTACAAACAAGTACGAGTGTACAGGTGTATATATATTCTTAATGCTGTGAAGGAAATGGGACTTGCTTCTATGGATGATTTGCATTCCTGCTGCAAAGTTTTTGTTTTTTTTTCCTGTGGCAAAGACAGATAATACATCCCCATTTGTTTTATAGTTTCATTAGTCTGACAGTTCAAATCCAGACTTGTGTAAAAATCTGTGAAGTGTGTTGAAAAGTATTTGTAATGCTGTTTCTATTTTCTTTTTTTTTTTTTTATTATTTATTTATTCTTTTTTTTTAATAATTAGTATTTGTGTGACATGTGGCTTAGCACAAATGTGGTGAAATGGCAAAATAATTTAAAAGTTATGGAAGTTGATTCTATGACAAACAAAGCATAAATTAAAGCTGTGAATCAAGTGTGTGTCTAGCACATCTGTTAAACTCAATGAATCACACAGCACATAATATTTGTAGATCAAGATTCAAGTCCCACCTTTATCTTTTAGTTATGAAAACTAATAAACCCTTTTTACAATAATAATCCATGTTGAGCTTTGCTAATCTCATTTGTGCATTGCTCACCTCAGGGCAACATGGCATAATGGTCCAGACAACAAGCAGACATTGTCAAATTCATAAAAGCTACATTGTTGCATCTTTTGTTGCCCATCACGTAAACATGCTAAGTAGCATTGTGTGATGGTCAGCAGGCTTCTACAATACCTGCAAGTCCACCTGCAGACAATATTCAGACACTTGTCAATTCCAGAAAGGATACATTGTTGCATCTTTTGCTGCCCATCACGCAAACATGCTAAGTAGCATTGCGAGATGGTCAACAAGCTTCAACAACAGCTGCAGATCTAGAACAATTGCAGACAACAAGCAGACACTTGTCAGTTTCAAAATGGATGCATTCAATCATGTGTGGTTTGCCACTGTGCAAACACACTAAGTGGTGTTGAATGGCAGTCAGCACACATACATAGTAATGAATGTAAAAATATGCAGCTCCTGAGTAGTTGTTCCTGTGGCAGTTGTATGTTAAGGGTTACAATTCAGGTGAGCATGGATTCTAATACAGCAAAGTCCAAAGTTTTATCATTGCTGTTTCAGTTTACTTTATATAAAAATTAAGATTAGAAAAATAATTACACATAGAAATAACTACCTATAGCAGGTGCATTGAGCATACACAAGATATCAGCTATATATTAAATGTGTTACTGTGTGTATTAGTAGGACTATGGTTGAAAAATTCATTCATTTTCTGAACTTTCATGCCACACACATACATGGTTAAACACTCAAGTCTTTAATGTATATGTATAACCAATAGGCAGGTCTGGCAAACAAGGTCTCGGATGCAATAAGCACTCTGCACAGTAATGACTGTAAAAAATACACTTGTAGCCAGACCTTCCTTTTGGCAAGTGGTATAAGTTAATGATCACAATACAGGTGAGCCAGGGTTCTAATCTAGCACACTCCCAATTTTATTAATGCTTGTCTACTCAATGTTAAAAAGTAAAGAAAAATCTAAACATAATTATAAATAATAACTATGTACAGCACTGGAACTCATGAATTATATGTGTTACTGAGGGTATAATGACAATTATGTTTCTGTAATTCAAATTTTCTTTTCTGGCCTTTGATGGGGTTCATGCTTCAATGATAGTCATATAAACCAGAAACTTGTCAGCTCACACACATACATGGTTAACCACTCACTCTGTCATGTGTGTGTGTGTGTGTGTGTGTGTGTGTGTGTGTGTGTGTGTGTGTATATATATATATATATATATATATATATATATATATATATATATATATATATATATATATATATATAAAATGAATGACCAAATCTGAGAAGCACTTCTTCTGTGGCAAGGATGAAAAAATACCTATGTTAAAGGATATGTTTTGTCTGTTTTACATAGGTTTGAATCTCACATTATACAAATTAATTTTATCAGTGTGCAAAGCCACACAAAAAAATGTATCAGGTCATAAAATTGATACACCCAGTACATGTCTTCAAAGTTTAAGCAACTAACAGGTACAGCAACAACCAGTCCATAAACTAATGGCAGCTCTCACATTACCTTTCCTAGTTCATAAACTGCATTCCTTTCTGTTTGGCACTGTTGCTCTCCACTTAACATCACACAAACATGGTTGGCATGGTTGTTTGGGTTTGTGCACTAGCCATAAAATTTGATAACATGAATTGGCAGGAAAACACTCTAACTGTTGCTGTTTGACCTGTATGGACATGGCAGGAGCTAGAAGGGAAGGTGCTTAATTTAGGGCTCAAGGATGAGGTGTATAACAGTCCGGAATATTCAGTAAACTCATTGTAAAGTGCCACAACTCTATGCTGTTGCTGGGGGACTATAACAGATCTCAATACAAATCAGAGGCTTGGAATAGTCTGGCTAAGGCTGCCCCCAGTGTGACTGGCATTCCACACACTTGAGAGTAATGCAGGCACCACTATAATGATCTGAAAAGGCGCAATCAGGAAGAACTCAACCATTGGCTGGATGAATTTAGGACTGCTGACTTTACACAGTTGTGTAAGTATACAAATAAAGATACTTTAAATTATATAGAAAGCTGGATATAGCCAGGACTGGTATGCATAATCTTCTTCTCTTTTTCTCTCCTTTTTTTTTACAGACCCCCAGGAGATTTCAGCAAACAGAGATGCCCATGATGAGCATTTGGAAAGACTTAGAGAAGCAATGGGGTATGTATGCAGCATAGCATAATATTATTTTATCTAAAGTATTGCTCTTATACATTATTAGCAAATTAAGCATGCATATCTTAACTGTAAAATTAAGCATGCATGCTTCATTCTGTAGCCAAAGCCAACTGTAGGAATCAGTTGTGATAGTGTATTCAGATGTTGTGGGTTCAAATCCTGCAGGTAACAAATATACTGTAAAATCAATTAAAATTTTGCATAATAATTTCAACAAAATTGGCATACATGCCATACTGTTAACTTAATCTATATTATATGATACAGCATACGTGCCATATATGCATATTGTAAAGATTATTTGGAACAATCATCAGTCATAGTTTGCAGTTGCTAAAAAGTATACTTAGTGTAAAAGTAAAATTATTTACATTGTAGTCATTTATTGTATGTCACATATGATGGTACTAATTATCTTCTTTTTTTGTCTCTTATCCTACCCCTTATCTCTCTTTTTTATTTTTATATGTGTGGTCACAACATTCTAATGTCATTAATTTGTGACATCACACAAAATGATTTACAGCACATGGAAGTAGGCCAACTAGTGTGGCTCAGCGTGCCACCCCTCCAACAGCTGCCACACACACACCCAGCACACCAAGTTGGCAGTACTGCCTCTGCAGCCTTTGCATTATTTGGGCCATCCACATCAAGCAGCATTACCCAGGCAGCTGGTGCAGTGGTTCCCTTTGGGAGTATTGGCAGAGGTGGTGATTTTGTCATCCGTCAGCTGATGCTAGGCATGGTGAGTGATGTTTTGGAAAGTACCACTGGTGCA
The DNA here is from genome assembly GCF_019279795.1 of Protopterus annectens. Classification (NCBI taxonomy): domain Eukaryota; kingdom Metazoa; phylum Chordata; order Ceratodontiformes; family Protopteridae; genus Protopterus; species Protopterus annectens. Next base: position 728,326,102 of record NC_056730.1, read on the forward strand.
CACTTCAGATGGTTGAAGAAGATCCTCACCAGAATGCTGGGCAAATGAAAATGTCAAGCACTCCAACAGCAAGCTGAGGAGGGAGACAGTGATGACAGTTCTTATGGTGAGGACCAGATTCTCACTGTCCCCATGTTTGACGGGCATGGGCATCTTATGTCCCCTCCCTATCCCTACTCATGGTGTTTGCCAACCTGTTGTGGCCCTCACCATCCCAGTCTCTTCTCTTGTTTGTCCTGCTTGTCTGTATCTACTTCCTGACCTACCTACTTGCCTGATCCTGACATTACATCCCTTACCCAGCATTCATCTCTTACTGAAGTAAAAACACAAAAATGGGCAACTGTCTCAAAAATATATATATCATCCCATACATAGCTTTCCACTTCACATGTGTCTTCTTGACACACTTGATTTGGTCTAATTGGTTATACAACATTACTGCATTGTTGTCACCCATCTTTGTTGAGGTGACAGTCCAAATTTATCCAATATTCTATCCATGTTCATTTTTTGTCAATTAGCTATGCACAAATGGAGAAAGCATTGTAAGTATATTGTTAACGTTAAAGTATTTATGAGGTAACATTTCTGGTATAAACTATTTATGAACACCATAGTATCTGTTAGCTGTGTCTACCATAGCCAGTATGGATAAGTACTTCTCAGCTTCAAGTAGGAGTCCTTTATCGCATGCGTAAACACTTTGCCATTGATCACACAAACCAGCTGCTCAGTGGTGTGCTGTGGAAAGTGCTTATTAGCATGCAATACTACTTATGTTTGGTGTCTAGTTAGTCTTCATCCCATTAAAATCCATGTAAAAATACAACCAAAGGGAAGGCACTTTTTACTGAGTGAGCACATATTTATACTGAGTCATGTGTTACCTGCATACATGCACTTGAAATTGGGTATGTCAGAAGTAGTTCCCAAATGTCAAATACACTACAGAAATAAATAGCAAAACTGCATTGTTGCATACAGTGTAACACTTTTATAATGACAATAGACATTTAGAATGTCTTATACATGTAATAATGTGGACATCAATTCTTCACAGATATGAACACATATACATACACAGTTGCATCCATGTTGATCACAAAAAAATGTGTATGTTTGTATGTGACAATAAATATGTAATATAAACAACATACTGCGAAACAGCTGCATATGTTTCAGTTCTGCTACATGCATTCCTGACAGCTTTTTGCATCTAGTTTGACAAGCTGCCTCTTAAAGTATACCTGCACATTGGAAACACAAAAGGAAATAGTACATCCAGACTTTGCACACCACTGTGATAATAGGATATGTTAACTGCATCATATAATGATGGCGGCATCATCTATAAAGACCACGCTGACAAAGCAAAAACATACTTCAGGGGTGTTGTAATCATTAACTCTTGTGTTTTGAAGATGGGAACAAAATACTTACATGTGTGTTAACTTAGCACAGCAGTCACAATATGTGTGTGTCTCTATCTATGTACAAGTGTGTGTGCAAAGTCAGAGGGACATCAGTCTGTATCCAACTATCATCAATCCGGTTCCATGCAGAACTAATTTCTTGCAGGCCTTACATCTTTTGCAAACATCCGGTGAGGATGACATCCACTAGAAATTGTCCAGCAGCATTGTAAAAGTCAGACTTGTACCATGGCACTTATGTTAAGTAATGAGTTTTCTAACTAGTGTACCTAGTTAGGTAGGGGTTTTCATCTCACTGCAGTCAACTGTCATGTGTGTCTAGTGAGAGGGAAGTGTAAATGTGTATCTTACTGTTAGAAATCTAGTCTCATGGAGTAAAAATATTTTGGCAGTTGTGCATGGCTACCCATCTATTTCATACAGGCCTCCCAACATCATCTCTCAAACATGTAATGCTGATGTCTTTCACTATAAATTGTCCAGCAGCATTGTAAAATTCAGACTTGGCCCATGTCACCTGCATTAAGTACTGAGTTTTCTAGCTGGTGTACCTAATTAGGTAGGGGTTCTAATCTCACTGCAGTTAACTGATGTGTGTGTCTAGTCAGATGTGAGTAAGTGTATATCCTACTGTCAGCAATGCAGTCAGATGGATTACAAATATTTTTACTGTTATACACGGCTACCCATCCATTTATTACAGGCCTCCCATCATCATCTCGCAAACATGCAGTGATGATGTCATCCACTATAAATTGTCCAGCAGCATTGTAAAAGTCAGAGTTGTACAGTGGCACCTGCATTAAATACTGAGTTATCCAAATGGTGTACCTAAGTAGGTAAGGGTTCTAATCTCACTGCAGTCAACTGGTGTGTGTGTGTATTTGTGCTCAGTTGGTTCACATTCAAGATGTGATTTCAGAACAGGATGTGTGCCATTCCTACTATCATCTTCTTCTCACAAATATACACTGCTGATGTCTTCAGCTATAAAGTGCTGTTTGACATTCTAAAAGCCAGACTTGTGCTATGGAACTTGCATTAAGTACTGTCCTCAGCATATAGTTAGGTAGGGATTCTACTCTCACTGCTGTCAACAGGTTTGTGTGTGCATTCAGCAATCAGTATGGTGAGAGTTTTAGAATGGCATGTGAGTCCACAGCTTTTTTGACACTTCTCTGAGCATCTTTTTATAACATACATTGATGTATGTCATCCTTTATAACATGCACTCTGATAGCATTTAAGTCAAACTTGTGCTGTGGCAGTAGTATTAAATGTTGTGTTCTCAAACTTCTTGACCTAGATATTTAGGGGTTCTAATCTGACGGCAGGCAACTTGAGTGTGTATAGTTTCAAATATTACTTTTCAGACAATTTTACACCAAGATGTGACTCCATATCCATGTCAGATACTCCTCCTAAGATGTTCTTCTCAGTATACAATGATTATATCATACTCCATAAAGTGCAGCATGACAGTGTTAAAGACAGACATATGTGGTGTTGTTAGTGTTACATTCTATGGACATCATCTTGTATAATGTTCAAAATCAGACCTAGGGTATTGCTGTTTTAGTGGTTGGTGGTACAGTACAGTCATTGTATGATCTTGTTAATCGCTATTCATTTCCCTACTACTTAGGATAACCTTTAAAATAGCCCCAAGCAGCCACCATTCTTTTTTTTTCATCTGGCCACATCACATCCTTCCTGCAGAGGACTGTCAGCTGTCCTCATGTCAAATATGTACACATACATCATGAAGCAGAGTCATTCCATGAGCCTCTGCAAGTCATCTCCAGGCCACCATATGTGAGATTGCTAATTCTGTAATGATGTGGTGTACATGTCACATACAGAAAGTGGCATTATGTACTGTGATCAAAACAATGTACACATACACACATAGCCTTACTATCTTCCATCATATAGCTATATGGAGTTTGTTTTAAATGGTAAAATAATAGCTAGGAATTTATGTGATGTTGTCCATTAGATTACTAATGCTCTATGACTCAATGAACATTTCACATGTCAGTATTGCTGTCATCAATGTGTGCTATGTTGAGGTGTTGATGTACGGTAGGCCTACAAGTGGGTATTATGCTCTGTTATGTGAGGTAAGTTATTGATGGCCACTTCTGACATTTGATTACATGTTCCTTCCATAACAGCTGTAGTAATATTCCTCCTGAAAACTGTTGCTCTGGGATGATACAATGTGTATTGGCTTAGTAAGCCATGTGTTTTGTAGTGGAGCAGATCAACATTCTACCCCATTCTTAGTCAACCATCACAGTGCCACTTGTAGTGTGGCACATGTGTGCATGTATATACCCACCATCCCTAAATGCTGTGTGACATACGTCAATATAAATTCATACTGATTACATGGGCATATAAGTCTTGTTTCATTCACATGTGATATACACAAAAATATAAATATAGAACATAACTCTCAGCCTGGAAACATCAAAAATCTGGACAAAGGCCCATGAAAAATAGGTACAAATCTGTACACTGATTAACGTAAAACTTACATACATAATTACATAATTATGTAACCCTGCTCACTCCAATGGAATTGTGAGATACCAAATTTCAAACACAAACTGAAGAACAGACAACCAAAATATGGCCCCAGCCCAGACCCTGTAGTAAATGGTAACCATTTTTTTTTAAATGTGCAGCAATGATGTTCACTGGGAAGGCAGAAGATGATGGACCTTATAATTTTTTTTTGGTGACTTGCAGTATGTGGGTTTTGTGGTAAAGGTAGGGCATTTAATGGTAGGCAATATATTCTAATCTTAGCAAAAGAATATTATAGTTTGCTAGTACCTCCAAAAGTCATTCTCCATGGCCTACTGATCAGTGGAGTAGCTTGAGTTTGTGCCGCCCGGGGCTGTCTTTGAGTTTGCCGCCCTTCCCCCCTGACAAAATCATGGTCAAATCATGTGTGTCCTGCTTTACTTCTACAATGATTATTTGGATTTCATTTAAAACTTTTATTTTACATTTTATAACACAAACACTAATAGACAGCTGATAAACAAGGCAATGCATCTCCCAATGAAAACAGACTTAGTATTAAAACTTCTCTGCCCTTGAAACTCACATTCATTGAAACAGCATTGAAACCCACATTCAAAGAAAATGCATCTGGGCAGTGGCAGATAAAGATTACCATTGGGCTGTTTTCAAATCATAGGCCCATTGCACATGAAACATACATGTGTTCTTTGGTACACCTTCCTGCTTGTATTAAATGACATTCCTTGTATATTACAGCACACTTGTTAGAGCGTGTTTTAAATTTATAATTTTGAACATTTTTCCAGTAAGCAATGAAATAAAATGCATGAGCCAATAATGACAAAACTGCCCAATTTAGAACATTTCCATCATAAAAGTCACTCAGTCTCAAACTTCTACAATCCACCAGTATCAGTAAATATGCACAATCTCTGCAGAAGTAAAAGTCATCTAAATAATTCCACATTAAAGAGATCTGTAAGATCTGTAACTAATGAAGAGGTTGCTGCTAGCAAAAAACTTAATATGTCATTGTTTCCTTTACAAATAAAGTGCCTGTTGTCTTTGAGGAATACATTGCCTATGTTACATTAAAAAATGATAAGCTAGTAATATTGCAATAGGGAATGGATGTCAAACTGATAGGCTCATAGTTACAAGGTATCTCCGCCAAAGAGGACATTCTCAGGACTGCAGCATCCACCCCCTTTAAAAGTAGGGCACAGTACAGTATCAACAATCATCTACATACTGTGGGAGTAGAACCAACAGCCTTCTGCATCAAATGCAAGTATTCTACCTGTTGTGCTGCTAACAACACAGACTTGGCATAAGCAGAATTAAGCTCCTCTCTCCCTGAAGAACTATGCAGCACAAGAAATCTGGAAATAGCCAAAATGTATTGGGGGAGGACAAAAGCCCAAAACTAGGGACATATTTTAAGCATTGCTTGTATAATCTTCAAAAAGTTGCTACACACACACACACACACACACACACACACACACACACACACACACACACACACACACACACACACACACACACACAGACAGTTAAAGTAGTAATGCTAGAATGTCTGCCATTAAGTCAAAGCACGTTAATCACAGTTATTCTCCTGCCATTAAAGTAGTAATACCAGAATGCCTGCCATTAAGTCATAGCACTTTGACAGTATTTTCTTGAAGACCTTCTTTTTGAATTACATCCAGTACTGCCAACCCAATAGCACAAGACACTGGATTTCCACCAAATTGCAAAGAGAATCTTCTTCTTCTTCTTATTTCAGCTGCTCCCGTTAGCAGTCACCACAGCAGATCAACTGTTTCAATTTCTTCCTGTCCTCTGCATCTTGCTCTGTCACATCAACCACCTGCATGTCCTCTCTCACCACATCCATAAATCTTATCTTTGGCCTCCCTCTTTTCCTGTTATCTGGCAGCTTCATCCTTAGTATATTTTTCCCAATATACTCTGCATCCCTCCTCAGCACATGTCCAAACCAATGTAATCTTGCCTCTCTGTCTTTGTCTCCAAACCTTCCAACCTGGGCTGACCCTCTAATATAATTATTCCTAATGCTGTCCATCCTCGTCACACCCAGTGCAAATCCTAACATCTTCAACTCTGCCACGTCAAGCTCTGACTCTTGCCTTTTTGTCAATGTCACTGTCTCCAACCCATATAACATAGCTGGTCTCACTACCCTCTTGTAGACCTACCCTTTCACTCTTACTGGTATTCGTCTGTCACAAATCACTCCTGACACTCTTCTCCACCCACTCCATCCTGCCTGTACTCTCTTCTTCACCTCTCTTCCACACTCACCATTACTCTGAACTGTTGATCCCAAGTACTTAATCTCATCCACCTTCGCCACCTCTACACCCTGCATCCTCACCATTCCTCTATCCTCCCTCTCATTCACACACATATATTCTGTCTTAGTCCTGCTGACCTTCATTCCTATTCTCTCTAGAACATATCTCCACCTCTCCAGGGTCTCCTCCACCTGTTCCCTACTCCCACTACAGATCACAATGTCATCTGCAAACATCATAATCCACGGGGACTCCTGTCTGATCTTGTCTGTCAACCTGTCCATCACCATTGCAAATAAGAAAGGACTCAGAGCTGATCCTTGATGTAATCCCACCTCCACCTTAAACGCATCCATCACTCCCACCGCAGACCTCACCACTGTCACACTACCCTCGTACATATACTGTACCACTCTTACATACTTCTCTGACACTCCCGACTTCCTCATACAATACCACAACTCCTCTCTAGGCACCCTGTCATATGCTTTCTCTAAATCCACAAAGACACAATGTAATTCCTTCTGACCTTCTCTGTACTTCTCCATCAACACTCTCAAAGCAAACATCACATCTGTAGTGCTCTTTCCTGGCATGAAACCATACTGCTGATCACTAATCATCACCTCCCTTCTTAACCTAGCTTCCAATACTCATTCCCATAACTTCATGCTGTGACTGATCAATTTAATCCCTTCTTAGTTACTACAGCTCTGCACATCACCCTTATTCTTAAAAATCAGTACCAAAACACTTTTTCTCCATTCCTCAGGCATCCTCTCACTTTCCAAGATTTCATTAAACAATCTTGTTAAAAACTCCACTGCCATTTCACCTAAACACCTCCATGCTTCCACAGGTATGTCATCTGGACCAACAGCCTTTCCGTTCTTCATCCTCTTCATAGCTATCCTTACTTCCTCCTTGGTAATCTACTGCACTTCATGATTCACTATCCGCACATCATCTAACCTTCTCTCCCTCTCATTCTCTTCATTCATCAACCCCTCAAAGTACTCTTTCCATCTGCTCAACACACTCTCCTCGCTTGTGAGTATGTTTCCCTCATTATCCTTTATCACCCTTACTTGCTGCACATCTTTACTAGCTCGGTCCCTCTGTCTAGCCAATCGATATAGGTCCTTTTCTCCCTCCTTAGTGTCCAACCTTTTATACAACTCTTCATACGCCTTATCCTTAGCCTTCACCACCTCTCTCTTTGCCATGCACTTCATCTCCTTATACTCTTGTCTACTTTCTTCATCTGAAACAAACAAGCAAAAACAAACTACTAAAAAATGAAAATAGAGAAGAAACCACGCAGTAGCACAAAACAAAATGATTAAGTGCTTTTCGTTTATTCCAATAAACAAACTTCTTCAGATCAAGTAAAACAAGAAATCACAGTTTAAATACTCTCTGAGCTGGTACTTACAAAGTCAATTAACTACTTAAAGTGAAAGCTCATTAACAAAACACATCCTGCTAAAAGGCAGTAACAACAACAGAAAACCCGGGCAATACAATCTAAGGTCCAATGACCCTAATTTTTTAGGGGCAAAGCCAAAACAGCAGGCGGGTTTTTCCAACCAGAGGAACAAGCAGAAACAGAGACAGTAACGTATCATCAAGCCACTGTTAACAGTTCATTGAGAGACTGGTTTGAAGTTGATACCGATATTGTATAAGGACTTGTCGACAATCAATGTGACTTTTGTTCAACAGTTGAGATAAATATACATGACACGCCTGTTGTTTGTAATAAAAGCTCTGCCAACACCCCTGTCATACTTACGAACAGACAGGGCAACTTTAATGTGTATAATTTCTCTACTGCAAATGTTACTTCTGAATTAGTCGAGTTACTGTCAAAAGGGTACACTTATGTACCAACCCAGAAAGCTGACCTGGTCAAAACAATCATTGACCTAAAATTATATGTTAGGAAGCTTAACTTGAACCTGATGTTTGGGGGTTCTTACCCCCTAGATGACAGTAACTTCAGGATCCCTAGTACTTACAACCCTCCACTCCACCCCCTTTTACAAATATTCGAACTGGTTTGTGAACTAGACATTCGTCAAAATTTCAATAAAACATCATATTATTCGACACCGAGTGTCTACTTCAACAAAAAAGAAAATTATATTCTTGATTCGATCAAATTTGAAGACATCAGATTTTGTAAACCAGATAAGGGAGGGGGTCTGGTGGTGTTTGATGAGGTTGATTACCAAGATAGGATGCTCAGCCTGTTGGATAATCCTTCATATTCCATCAGCTCTCATTCTGAAGTAAACAAAGCGTATACTAACATTAAAGAGCACATAGAGGAAATGTTTATTGAGGGTAGAATAACACAACATATTTACAATTATTTATCAACTGCATACCCTAGATTTCCGTGTCTGTTTGGTATCCCTAAAATTCATAAGGACGTTCACAATCCACCCATGAGACCACTTGTCAACGGCCGTGGTTCTCCCACCTACCCATGTGCCATAATTGTTGACAATATTTTACAGAAATACTTGGTCAACTTCCCACAGATCTGCAAGGATTCTTGGTCATTCTTGGGAAAAATCAATAATTTGGTTTTTAATGCAAGGTACAATTTCCTAACTATTGATGTTAGAGATTTGTACACTTGCATTCCCCAAGATATAGCAGTTGATTGGGTAGAACAAATGCTTAGATCTAATGGTAGTAGTGGGAATGAGTTGGTTTTGGTTCATGAACTGCTGGATCTAGTTTTGACTAATAATTTTTTTACATTTAACAACAATTTTTACTTGCAGAAAACTGGTGTAGCCATGGGTTCTCCTTGTGGAGCTAGTGTCGCCAATCTAGTTATGGCACGATGGGAACATGATCATGTGTCCACTAATTGTCCATTTAATGATCAGGTGATTTTCTACACCCGTTATCTGGACAACATTTTTATTCTTTTGGATGGCGACCTACCCATGAGCGAAGAGTTAGTTGATTACTTTAATTCAACTACACAGTTTCTGAAATTCACTGCTAGTTTTCATACTGACACTATTCCTTATTTGGATATTTTACTTTCCAAAGATATTAGTTCTTATAAATACATAGCCAACATTTATAGGAAAGTAACATATTCCAACTCATTCTTGCATTACTCAAGCTGTCATCCATTTCACCAGAAGCGGGCGATTGTCAAAGGCCAGTTAGTGAGGGCAGCCCGCATTATCACATTAGATAGTGATTTTGCTGATGAATGCAGACACCTAAGAAATATGTTTGTACACCGGGGTTATCCGGATAAAATATTGGACGCTAATATAGAAGAAGTGTCGTCCAAGCGCCAGCGTCATTTTTATAAACCGATTTTGAATAGAGAGCCGGTTTCCACCAATGACACTGAACTTTTGAATATAGACTCAGTGTATGATTTCATAAATAAGCATCCACCCGGCAGTCTTGGTGTCTCATTCATAACAACATACAGTCTCAATAGTAGCGACTGTGTTCAGGCATTACGCAAAAACTGGGAGTTATTTAAAAATGACAACACAGTTTACCAAAAACTTGGCAATCACCCACTGGTTGTTTATAGAAGGGCTAAAAATCTTAAAGCCCTTCTTGAAAGACACAATAGTAAAAAACCAATGACAGCTGGTATGTTTAAATGTCAGGCGTGTAACTTTTGTCAACATATTTTAGAATCTAATAGATTCAAAGTACTTGACTATGAATATAAGCTGAACGTAAGAGCCAATTGCAATTCTAGAATGGTGATTTATTTAGCTATGTGCCAAACCTGTTCAGCTTTCTACATGGGCAAAACAGAACGATGCCTCCGCGATCGCATTTATGAACATACTTATTGCGATCAGGAAGCAGAAATTGGAAAATGCACTAGCTAAACATATTTCAGTCTATTCCAACCACACATTCAAATTCTTGATTATAGACCAAATTACACAAGATTTTAGAGGTGCCCCTCTTCCGCTTAAGTTAGAAGAGCGAGAGCTGTTTTGGCAAATTAGACTTAATGCATACAGCACACCAGGATTGAATGAGAATTGTTCTTTAAGTAGTGTCCTTAAGTTAAGGAGCCTCAATAGGTAGGCTAAGTAAGGTTATTTGTTACACTAGTATGACTTTGTTGCATTAATGTTCCTGTGTACTCTTTAGTCATTCTAGGCGTTTCGCCTGCTCAGGTTTTAAAGTTTTACGTTGGTGTATTATTTATTCACACAACTTGTTTTTTCACATCAGATGTGTTATATCACATATAGTTTGGTGTGCTAATATAGGTATTAGTATCTAATTTTGGTACACAAACACCAGTTGGTTTTCTTATTATTTCTTTATTATTTTTTTATAATTGTTTGTCTTGTTAGTATGGTAGTAGGTTAGATATTTTACTATAAATAATGCTAGTTGTAATACTAGTTTTATCACTTAGAATTTTACTTTTCGCTTCCAAGCTGTTTTTAAGTTTAGTTGTGCCTTTTAGCAGGATGTGTTTTGTTAATGAGCTTTTACTTTAAGTAGTTAATTGACTTTGTAAGTACCAGCTCAGAGAGTATTTAAACTGTGATTTCTTGTTTTACTTGATCTGAAGAAGTTTGTTTATTGGAATAAACGAAAAGCGCTTAATCATTTCGTTTTGTGCTACTGCGTGGTTTCTTCTCTATTTTCATTTTTTAGTACTTTCTTCATCTCTTTGACAATCCCACTTCTTCTTCACCAACTTTTTTCTCTGTATACTCTCCTGTACTTCTTCATTCCACCACCAGGTCTCCTTGTCCTCCTTCCTCTTTCCAGATGTCACACCAAGCACCTTTCTAGCCATCTCTCTTACTAGCTCTGCTGTAGTTACCCAGCTATTCGGTAACTCTTCACTGCCACCCAGTGCCTGTCTTAGCTCTTCCCTGAACTTCACCTCACAATTATCTTTTTTCAATTTCCACCATTTGATCCTTGGTGCTGCCCTCACACTCATCCTCCTCTTCTTGATCACCAATGTCATCCTACAAACCACCATCCTATGCTGCCTAACTACACTTTCCCCTGCCACCACTTTACAGTCTCCAATCTCCTTCAGATTGGCCCTTCTACACAAGATATAATCCACCTGTGTGCATCTTCCTTCACTCTTGTATGTCACCCTATGCTCCTCCCTCTTGTTAAAATATGTATTCATCACAGCCATGTCCAACCTTTTCGCAAAATCCACTACCATCTGACCTTCTGCATTCCTTTGCTTGACACCATACCTACCCATCGCTTCCTCATCCCCTCTGTTCCCTTCACCAACATGCCCATTGAAATCTTTTCCAATCACCAGTCTCTCACCCTTGGGTACAGTCATCACCACTTCATCCAACTCACTCCAAAATTTTTCTTTCTCATCTATCGCACACCCAACTTGTGGAGCATATGCATTAACAACATTCATCATTACACCATCATTTCCAGCTTCATAAACATCACTCTATCTGTCACTCTTTTCACATCCAAAACACTCTTAGCATACTGTTGCTTCAGGATAATGCCTACGCCATTTCTCCTCCCATCCACACCATGATAAAACAATTTGAAACCGCCTCCGATACACCTAGCCTTGCTCCCCTTCCATCTAGTCTCTTGCACACACAATATACCAACCTTCCTTTGGTCCATCATATCAGCTAGCTCTCTCCCTATACCAGTCATACTGCCAACATTCAAAGTTCCAACCCTCACTATCACAGTCCTAGCCTTTACCTGCCTTCGGGCATGGCTTCCCCCTCTTCTCCTCCTTCGGCCAGCAGTAGCACAATTTCTGCCAGCACCCTGTTGGCCAACAGTACTGGTGGCGGTCATTGTTAACCCGGGCCTCGACTGATCCGATATGTATTTCTGTACTGTTGTCTGCATGTATGATTTGGCAAAATTTTACACTGGATGCCCTTCCTGAAGCAACCCTCCCCATTTATCCGGGCTTGGGACTGGCACAAAGAAATGCACTGGCTTGTGCATCCCCAGTGGCTAGGTTACCAAATTGTAAAGAGAATAAACAAAACAAAATAATAAGTGACACTACTCAGATACTAGTTAAACAACAGCAGGTCATGAAAGAAGAAAATTAATAAAATAGCACTTACATCCTCATGATTTAGAGTTGGCCACATTAACATACTTCTTAACTGTACATCTGTATGGGGAGTGTTATTCTCCTGCCGTTAAAGCAGTAACACCAGAATGTCTGCCATTAAGTCAAAGCACGTTAATCACATTTATTATCCTACCATTAAAGCACATTAATTACACACAGACAGTTAAAGCAGTAATGCCAGAATGCCTGCCATTAAGTCAAAGAATGCACATTAATTACAGTTATTCTCCTGCCATTTCTGCATCACACCAAATTGGCCTGCTGTTTCTATAAATGTAAAAGCCTGCAGCCATTCTCTTGCACATATAAATTTAGGAGGAGGAGAAAGCCTCCAGCTGCCATTTCTCAAAAGTACTGGCTGCAGCCTGTAGCTAATCACACTCCTGCCATTTCTCTGTTACACATAAATGCCAAAAGGTTTCTCTAAATGTAAAAGCCTTCCTGCCATTTCTCGATCAAACACAAATGCCATTTCTCTAAATGTAAAAGCCTGAAGCAGTAGCAGCTATGAAAGTTTCTCTAAAATGTAATCACACACCTGCCTTTCTCTATCACACACAAATGCCGAAAAGTTTCTCTAAATGTAAACGCTTGCAGCAGTTCTTTCACACGCACTTATAAGTTTAAGAGGAGGAAGCCTGCAGATGCCGTTTCTCAAAAATTCTGGCTACAGCCTGTACCTATTATCCTGTTAAGCACCTATGAAAGTTTCTCTAACATGTAATCACAGTCCCACTCCTGGCATTTCTCTATCACAAGCACACACAAATGCATGAAAAGTTTCTCTAAATTGAAAAGCCTACAGCCATTAAGTAAATAAGTGTGTCTTTTGCACATATAAGTTTAATTTACATTTTTTTACCTGGAGAAGGAAGCCTGCAGCCCTTAAGTAAATAAGCATTTCTCTTGCACATATAAGTTTGCTTTACAGTTTTTACCTGGAGGAGGAGCCAGGGAAGATAGATGTGCTGTGTACTGCCTGACCACAGCTGATGTCATCACGCACTCCCTGCACGTGATGATGTCAGGAGTAAAAAATAAAAAAAAAAACAAAAAAAAACAAACAGGAAATTCGGAAATTAAAGGTGCCACACGGGAATTGGAGCAACCCAATATTTTGCCCTCAGAACCGGTATTTACTGAGAAATTCAGTACAGTTGAGAAGTATGATATAGAACTGTAACTATGTTGTATTTAAATGGAACTTAGTATAATGCAATGTAAGCAAATGGAGCTTTTCTCCCCAAGCCTCAGCTAAAAATGGATATTACCCAGTTGGACTTTCCTGGCAAACAAAGACCAATACATAAATAAATAAATAATATCATCACGTTTTCATTCATTTGCAACTTGTGAAATTCATTGTATGCACAATTGTGTTGATATTCCAAGGATTATTGAGGTGGTCATCAGCACCATTGTGTGAGTATCAGCATTTATGTCAATAACTATTGTGCATTAGCCACAAACAATTCATATGTTAAGTGCCCTTAAATAGTATCAGGCAGCTCAAATACAGCTTTCCAATGGAAAACATATAGGCATATGTTGTACAATTGATATAATTACGTGATATTGCTAGACTTGCATGACTGTGTGAACAGTATCACTGTGTGGCATGTTATGCAAAATCAAGGTATTTGGAGGTGTTGTCACAAATCATTTATTTGAATAAATGTGAAATGTTAAAGGGAATACATGAATAAACACATAGCTGTTTGTGGACGACACCAGCCATAATCAACTAGAGAAAATAGAAAATCTGCTAGCTGACAGTTTGTCTCACACTTCACCCCCTTGTTGCCAGTTTATCGTCTCAGGAGAGCAGCTCATCTGTGCACTCTCTATAGCTAATAACACAGAATGAATGGTCCCTGACAATATCCCAGGTTGCCTATAGCATGACTTAAAACCTGACCTAGCAGACATAGTTGGATTCCTACTTAAACACAGCCTCCAGGCAGCCTATGTTTCTGTAGGAGGGTGTACATCAACAGTCATCCATCTGAACAGGGGGGAACATCACATGATGCATTGACTTAATAGACCTATAATCCTGAACCTCCTAATTTGTGAAGCAGACAAATGCGTCATCATGGACCTTATCAAAAAGGATACAGGTAATTTCCCAAATGTGTACCAAAACCATGTTTAATTTATTAAGGCTACATCATGTATGTTAAATCTGTTTGATGCCTTAAAGAAGGTCACCAGGGGCGTGCAAGAGGAAAACACTATCATCCTGCATAACTTGACTTGGCCAAGGCATTTGATACAAATCCACACTCAGTTATTACGCAGAAAATGTCTCAAGTGGGCATAAACACCTATGTCACCAAGAGGATAGAGAAATGGATGACATACAGGACACATTATGTGAAAGTGTGTGAAGTCACCTCTATCTAGACTCCAGTGACCAAGTCCGTACCTCAGGATCTTGTACTAAGCCCTTTCCTGTTCATTATTTAAGTCAAAGATGCCAAGACAAACTTAAACATCCTGTGTCTAACCAGCTTTGTGGATGACTGCAAATTGTGGACAATCATTGAAGCCAAGATTTGTACTGGTATAATGCAGACAGTATTAACACACACAAAGGATTGTTGTCAGAATCATGGAGGCACAGTAGATGAACAGAAATTCAAGTGAGGATTATTTCCTTTATGAAAGTAAATACACAAGCTAATTACAATATAGACAGCACACCCCTATGAGTACAGCAAACAATATGTGACCTATGTACTCGGGTAGATAGTACGCAGAACATCTACAAGCATGTGCCCACAGTGGTGACTAATCCCTTTTATGTAGCAGAATTTCTGAGTATGTGCAGGACATCCAAATCAAAGGGCATTATAGTTCCATTGTTCTCAGCCCTTGTCACAGCAATAATTGAGCACAATGCACCCTTTTGCATGTACCTCCAAACAGATCTTCCAGGGATGATTTACTCAAGTGTATCACTTTTGCCACAGTGAGCTACCACATATCTTTTTGGTCATACATATGTATTACTTTTGCTGTGTAACCATTAGGAATTGAAATTGCAGAACTCCCTTCAAGGTGTTGTAAAAGATGCATGTGTGATACGTGTTTCTGTGATGCACCCACTACATACCTCATTGACAATATTGATGGCATAGGTTACAGTTGTGAAAGTGTGGATTCTGGCATACATATGCCATGCAAACCTGTCAACTAGCCAGGATTATTCATAATTTATATCACAGGTGTAAGAGTGTGCCTCTTAACACCTCCAACAGGTGTTAGTTATTGAGGATGGTATGCGTGATCCCCCTTTAGATTACTGATGAATCCTGACAGTTGTACAAGTGTGTATATTAACTCACAATCACATATTTTATATCAATGACACAGATGACTGGGTTATTATTCTGATATTGTCCATTTTGTGCCTGCTTCTGTCTACTGTTGCCCATGCATCTGTTGCTAATGTTCCTGCTTGGTTGAGACTTACGCTGACATTACATTCATTTTCAAGCAGCTCATCTTGCACATCTTCACAATATGCACATACACCCTAGTGTATATACTGTCTTTGATATATGGTACTCTCCAGTGATCATGTCAGGAGATAAATATCACAACCAATCATCTCCATTCATATGTGACTTTGTGTGGCAGTCACATAATATACAATAACTGCTTGATGATATGACTATACCCACACAGGAGGTGTAAACAACAGTATGTACTGTATCATGTAGATATGTGATTACTGTTCATGCTACAACTGTCTTGTCTTTGTGGTGTACATACATTGAAAAGCCATTATCTGCTGTACATTACCATGTTTCACTTGTCCTCTTCCCCTGTTTTCATTCCTGCAATTTATGTGTGTCTCTTTTCAATATATACACTTCCCTGGAATAAATTATTTATAATGCAGTCTATGTTCTCTTGCTGATCACCACCAAACATTTTATTCAGTATGCCTTAAACAGGTTTGCACAATACTCTGCACTGACTACACTTTCCTATAATGTGTTAGAACTTCATGCATTGCCTTCTATTAAATCCTGGCAGTCATTGTGGCTGTGAGTTATCAGACCATAATCTGTTAAAACATTTACCTCTTCCCAAAATACATTTAATTTTTCACAGTCCATAAACACGTGTCTAGTCAGCTTTTAAATCTTTACTACATCTTCAACAAACTGAAGAAGTCATTTCACTAAACTTATTTTATATGGAGTAACAAACATGCTATGTGTATATTTTTGCATAAAAGCTTTCCAGTATAAACTAGAAGAAGTTTGACTAATTAATTTAAGTATCAAAGCTTTATTCTTACCAACCATTGAGTCACTCAGTTGACCACTATCTAAACAGGTCCAGAATTTTGCATCAAAGTTATTATTATTATTTATAATTAACTTATATAGCTTGGACAAGCTTCCCTTGTATGCTAATCGACCTTCAAAAACAGCATTCATGTACTCATAAAATGGAAGGATGTTCTGTTCCTCTTCACTCATAGTATCCATAATTCATTTAATTTCTTACTGATGGATAATATTAATTGGTTAGCAGATTTATGCAACTTATATTCTTTCATTTCAAAATGATCAGACCATAATACTAATCCATTCCATTTTAGTATATTCACTTAACATTGTTCTGAGTTTCTTTAAATCTAGAGGTATGTGCAAAAGGAAAAAACAAAAATTTCCATTTTGATATTAATGGAGTTTTAAAAACATGATTAAGAACTGGGGCAAGCAGAAAAAAAACAGGCAAAAACAACTATCAAACAATCCACTTTATTACTGACCTATTTGGTCTTCTCTAAAATGCATCCTCAAATTTAATTTGCAAGTGAACAATTTTAAATTAAGTGTATTTTTCACCACATCAGTTTTAAACTCAGGTACAAACTTAAAACTTTTCTGAACAAAGTTTCATGAGATTTATCTACTTGCAAGTGACTCAAGTTAAAAATCTTGAAGCTACTAAAATTGTATACATTTTTATCAAAATCATCATTGATAATAGCCAAAGGTTTTTCTTGCTACGAACTGTGATTCTTTTTCTTTCCTTTCTGCTTGGATTTCTGTTTCTGAAATCCCCCTGAGCCTGTGCTCCCAATGTTTGATTCCTCAGTCACTCCAATCTGCATGGCCCAACCTGATTCAACAAAATCCAGTATTATTTTGATATATAGGATTTGGGGGAGCTGCTGTTTTAATGAGGTTTGTCATGGCTGTTCTTATTACTAGGGGTAGGATATGCTAGTTTCATCTCATATTCTCTTTGGCCAAAATCTAAAAGTGAATCCCAGCTATGCATTGATCAGGTTGTGGATGGCACCACCCATACTCAACCAGACGTAATAGCCCACCTGCTAGGTGACAGATTTGGAGAAAACGTCACTTCCTGTCCCCTCCAGCCATCCCCCAAAATATACCTGCCACTATTCCTCAGCCTATTATCTCAAGACAGCAGGTCATCTAGGCACTCTCCAAGGCCAAAAACACAGCATCCCTGGGACCAGACAACATCCCAGGTTGCCTTTTAAACAACTTAAAGCATGACCCAGCAAACTCACTTGGATCCCTTTTTAACCATGGCCTGTGAACAGGTTATGTTCTAGTGGAATGGAGGACAGCAATAGTAATCCCTCTGCACAAAGTGGCACCATCAACCGACCCAGGGAATTATAGGCCCATAAGCTTGACAAGCCTCATCTGTAAGACCATGGAAAGAATCATTATGGACCTTATTAACAAGGATATAGATAATCTCCAGACACTGGACCTAACCCAGTTTGGATTCATTATAGGTAGATAATACCTGTTAAATATGGTTGATGTCTTCAAGTAATTCACCAAGGCGATGGATGAGGGAAGAAAGTGCATACCACCTATCTTGACCTAACAAAGGCATTTGACACAATCCTCATTAAGGTATTATAGAGAAAGTCTCTCATTGGGAATTAACTCCTACATTACCAGATGAGTAGCCAACTGGCTCACTGACAGGACACATACTGTAAAAGTGGGAGACTTCATCTCTGGTAAAATACCAGTCACTAGTGGTGTACCACACGGTTATGTGCTGGGCCCCTAAGTGTTTGGAATTTATTTCCTAGAGGTCCAAACAAACCTGGACAGCCTGTGGCTGACCAAGTTCACTGGGAATTGCAAATTGGGAGCCATCATTGAGTCCCCCAATGATGTTAATATTTTGCAGCAGGGTTAATGCAGACAAATGATTGGTGCCAAAGCCATGGATTAAAGCTAAATGCAAAAAAATGCATTTTTATTCCCTTTGGGAAAGCTGACATCCCTGCTAATTACATTATAGACAGAATCACCCCCAAGTGTAGACCCAGTGGTACATGATCTGGGTTCTCAGATTGATAGCAATCTGAATTTTGACCATCATGTATCTACAGTAATAAGGAACTCCTTCTATGTGACACGTCTTATAAGTAAAGGCTTCAAATCTAGATCTAAGGGTGTCATAATTCCATTATAGTTAGCCCCCATCAGACCAACAACTTAGTACAATGCCCCCTTTTGCATGTACCTCACCAGACACCTGCAACAACTGACGAGACCACAGAGGTTTCTCTCCAAGAAATTACAGGGTACACTGAACAAGTCTTACAGGAATGACTGAAAGCCCTGTCATTCTATTCTGTCTCCTACAGGTTGCTAAGGGGTGACCTGTGCCTGAGTTAGAGGACAGTTTCTGACCTGGCCCTGATGGAAGTTACACACATTTGTAAATCAAACTGCATGAAAGTCACCCTCTCCAGGGATATTAACCTAGCCTCTGACATGAACAGGTCATGCTGGAGAAATAGATACATCTTCCAGAGACTGCCATTTCTCTGGAACAAGCTTCCAATTCACATGAAAGCAAATTCATTCTTGGGGTGGCGCCCATGACCCTCCTGGACAGAGGAAGCCAGTATTAACCACTATAGACCCTTACCTCTGCGAGCTTCACTCACCTAACCACTGACAGTTGGGGCAGCTCAGGATAAATATGGCTAGCCTTGTAAGGGCTCTAGAGCCATTAGCCTAGCAACCTTCTATGAAGCTATGAACCTATGAACACATCAAATATCAAAATAAAAGCATTATCTTATTAAACCACTTATATATTGACTTTAATCTTCAGTGATTTCCCAGTAAATCATACATTTTAAAAGGAGCAGACCAAACATCTGGACATTCTGCAAAACACTGGACAGTCTCCCTTTTTAATTATTTATTTATTTTTTAGGCCAGAGTTTGTGAGATGCGCCACTTGGCATAAACATGTTTGGCTGTGCTCACCTGGTTTGCGTGAAGTGCAGCAGCACACAAACTGGAAGGATGGACAACCCAGGTTGTAAACAGGACCCACATAGCTACAGTCATAAACTGTATGCATTCAAGTAATAATATTGGCTAGCAAGCACACACAGTAAGTGGTGTTGCTCTATGATTAAAAGTGAAGACTTTATAATAACTACTAAGATAGGGCATATGATGTCACTAATCCAGTGGCAGCAGGTGTTAAGTGTAGCTGCAGAGTAATGGTCTGTGGTTCTAGTACAGGGTATACAAATTTTGTCCTACTGTTGTCAGATTGCAGATTATAGCAATGAAATACAGCATAAAGAACTGTTTTCTCAATCTCCTTAATAGAACTGTAGACATGGTTCATTTGACTAGCACATTTACACAAGTGTCTGTATACCTAATAATCTAGAAATTGCATTGTTTGGCACTGTTGTGCATTGCTTACCATCATGCAAACAGTCTGACGAGCACCCACGCCTACTGTGTTTGCGAGAGGTAAGCGATGTACAATGTTTTCAAATGTTGCAAAACTAAAATGTGTGCACTCTCAGTAAGTGTGAAACATGCAATAGGCAGGAAAAACAACAGCATATAAAATGCAATTGGCTGGAAAAGCTTATTTTGAGCTTGAATTATGGCAGGCATGTCAGGAGTTGATGGAGAGGGTATGTGCTTTCAGGCACATAAATGGGGTGTCCAAGAGTCCAACATTTTTGTTGGACTCTTAGTTAAGGATCATGGATCCTGGTTGCTGCAGCAGGACTACTCAGGCTCAGAATATAAATCTGAAGCATGGCATAGTATTGCCAGGGCTTTAACCAGTGCTACAAGTATCTCCTGTACTGGTAAGCAATGCAGACATAATTTCAATGACATCCAGAGAAGAAAGCGGGATACTGTCAACCATTGGATTGGGGGATTTCATACAGGGGACATCCCATAGATCTGTAAGTTTCATTTTCAGCGAGTAATTGTAAAAGTTAAAAGCTGAATATAGTCAAGACTGGTATTCACAATGGTGTTCTGTTTTGTTTTTTTCACAGCTGCTGCAGAGTGAGCCTCGAATGTTTGGTCCCATGCTGTGCATTTAGTAAGGATGTGAGAAGCACATGGTATGTATGCATCAGAACAATACTGTCTAAATAATATTTGAATAATAATAATAATACTTTGTATAGTAATTAATACAGTTGTATCAAATTGAATATGCATATCCCAACTGTAAAATAAACTATGCATGCCTTATTTTGTATCACAAAGCAATGGTATCATATTCTTAAATAACAGTGAACGTGCATCTCTAAACTGTAAAAGGAAAGTATGCATGCAGTAGTCTGTAGGACGAAAGAACATACAGTATTTGAGAGTAGTCATCGGTTGTGGATTCAAAAAACACATTTCCCAATATACAGTACTGTTAGGTTTTCATCATTATTGGAATTCACAGCAGAAACTCCGGTTTCACCAATTAGCGCTGAAGTCACCAGCAACCACAATGGATAAAAAAATATATGTTTATTATATCCACATAATGCCAAAACGACACACGGACTGTAACGACAACAAAAATTAGAGAACTGACAATACACTGCAAAAAACGAAGTGACAAATACACAAAACAACGCCAAATTAATCCAACAGTTTAGCGCTTTCAACCAGCGTCTCTGGTCTTCATCAGAACTGTTGTAAATTAGCTCGTAGTAGGTTTAAATAAATTCTTTGGTGCCAAAAAATGATTTCCTTTAAAGATACAGTGTAAAAACTAGTTACAGAAAACTATGCGTACATCAATAATCAGTTCAATTCTCCCTGAATCTACAAGTTGCCTCCATTGTATGCATAAACTGTCCAAGTAAATAAATAAATAAAAATCCTTTAAAGTACTTTGGAAATGTTTAAACATCTTTAAAAATCTTTAAATCTATCCAAGTTGTCAAAACTCTGATGTCTATGCTATAATGTGTAAGTCAAATGCCAAACGCTATTGACAAAGCATAAGTGAAAAACTATTTATATGCCAAGTATTATTGACAAAACATGAATAGTAGTTATCACAAAGACTTCTCATAAAATCATCTCCTGTACTGGCCCAATTAATGTATAAATAAACAAACAAAGAATATCCAGAAAATAGTATGCTAACAAATTCTACTCAGCGCTGCGATACTGTGCATATACTGAAGATTGTTTAAGAAAACACACAACACCAAAATAAGTGTCACAACTTTATAGCTTTTTAAGCACTCTTAATGTATGTAATATACAGTATGTACTATATGAACTATTTAAAACGTTGTGCTGTCTATGATTTTAATGTTGAATAAATGAATGAATATATACAAGTAGTTACCCACGATGTAGTAGATGTTCCAATCATATTATTATATAAATAAATGTTGTGTACAGGTTCAAGTATAAACTGCCTGTATTACTTAGATATAAATGTGTAAAAAATATATAAGTATAAAAAATGTAAGTATAAAAATATGTATGCATATGTATAACAAATATAATGAAATATGATAAATATGATAAATATAATATAAATATGTATTAAAACAATGATGAAAGTGGATAATTGCATCAAATATATAAATAAATAAATAAATAAATGGATCTTCATTTCATGAGTATAGTTAAAATTGTTAAATATGTTAAAAATATAAAAATTGAACAAATATGGGTACGTAAAAAACGTAACTTGTACAAAGTATTATAAACAATATATATAGAATACAGAATTAATGTGTAATTGATAAATTTGATATCCTAATGAAAATATTTATATGTAAACAATAAATATATATAAATATAAATATAATTATTGGTAAATGAATTAAACATATTACTATCAGTTAAAAAAACATTTTGTAATATATATGTAGATATAACAAAAGTGAATTGCAAATTGATATAAAAATATAATGTTTTACATTTGTTATACTTATATATTTTTTACACATTTACATCTAAGTAATACAGGCAGTTTATACTTGAACCTGTACACAGCATTTATTTATATAATAATATGATTGGAACATCTACTACATTGTGGGTAACTACTTGTATATATTCATTCATTTATTCAACATTAAAATCATAGACAGCACAACGTTTTAAATAGTTCATATAGTACATACTGTATATTACATACATTAACAGCGCTTAAAAAGCTATAAAATTGTGGCACTTATTTTGGTGTCGTGTGTTTTCTTAAACAGTCTTCAGTATATGCACAGTATCGCAGCGCTGAGTAGAATTTGTTAGCATACTATTTTCTGGATATTCTTTGTTTGTTTATTTATACATTAATTGGGCCAGTACAGGAGATGATTTTATGAGAAGACTTTGTGATAACTACTATTCATGTTTTGTCAATAATACTTGGCATATAAATAGTTTTTCACTTATGCTTTGTCAATAGCGTTTGGCATTTGACTTACACATTATAGCATAGACATCAGAGTTTTGACAACTTGGATAGATTTAAAGATTTTTAAAGATGTTTAAACATTTCCAAAGTGCTTTAAAGCATTTTTATTTATTTATTTACTTGGACAGTTTATGCATACAATGGAGGCAACTTGTAGATTCAGGGAGAATTGAACTGATTATTGATGTACGCATAGTTTTCTGTAACTATTTTTTACACTGTATCTTTAAAGGAAAAACATTTTTTGGCGCCAAAGAATTTATTTAAACCTACTGCGAGCTAATTTAGTTCTGATGAAAACCAGAGATGCTGGTTGAAAGCGCTAAACGGTTGGATTAATTTGGCGTTGTTTTGTGTATTTGTCACTTCGTTTTTCGCAGTATATTGTCAGTTCTCTAATTTTTGTTGTCGTTACAGTCCGTGTGTCGTTTTGGCGTTATGTGGATATAATAAACATATATTTTTTTATCCATTGTGGTTGCTGGTGACTTCAAGCGCTAATTGGTGAAACCAGAGTTTCTGCTGTGAATTGGTATATACTTTTTCCATATCATTATTGGAATCTAACTTCATACCTGTATACCAGTGGCACAAATGACCTTCTGTAAACTGCAATCAGTGTAATTGGAACATGCATGTGTGCAATATATCCACACATAAAGGATTTGTGGCTGCAATCTGTATTATAGTGTGACTCTGTTATGAACTGGGTAGTCTTCAAAGTACGGAAGAAACTTCTTAGGAGTTTGTAATGTTAAAAGTAAAGATAAGAGAATAGAGTCAAGTAATTGTATCAATGCATTGTATGTCACATATGAAGTTACTAATGTTCTCCCTTTATTCTCTCACCCCAACTCTTTTCTGTCTTTTTTCTTTTTTTTTTTGTTTTGTTTTTTTAATGCAGTACAGCAGGGTAGGCCTGTCCCACGTGATCCACTTTCTCCCACTCCACCGGCTACAGCACTGCTGCCCAGCATGTCTGGTGCACAACCTGGTAGCACCCCCTATGCTGCCCCTACACTACCTAGTTCTGCCCTGGAGGATAGGCCTGTGTTTTCCTCTGGGAGCAGTGGCAGAGATAGTGAGTTTATCACCCGAAAGGAACTGCCAGGGATGGTGCTTAGGATTGTGCTCCACACTGTGGGCACACTCCTATGCTGGATGGAATATCTGCTCTCCATTCTCATAGGCGACACAGATGTCAGGCACTGCAGATAGCAGCGCAATGAAGTGACAGTGATGACAATCCACTGGGTAAGGACCAGACTCTCATTGTCAACTGCCTCGACATGCATGGGACCCAGATTTCCCACCCTCTTCCCAACAATGGTGTTTACCCACCTCATGTGTTCTTCACCATCCCTGTTTCTTGCCTTGTTTGTCTTATCTGTCTGCAATTGCTTCCTCACCTACCCAACTTACCTCACCCAGACATTCCTGCAGCCCTTTCCCAATATTCCTCTCTTTCAAAAAAAAAATGTGCATCTGTTTCACAAAAAAAAAAATATCCCATACATAGCTTTGTATTTTGCATACATGATTCGGTCCAATTCCTTATACAACAGATTGTGCTGTGGTCAGCTTTCTCTCTGGAGGTGACATTCCAAATTCAGCAAAAATGTTGTATATATGTTCATGTTTTATTCCTGAAGAAATTAATAGCTATGGTTCTTTCTTACATCCTCCCTGCACATTCATTCTCTCCTTCCCTTTGTTCTTCATCCGGCTTAATCCACATTTCACATTTTTTCTGTCTTACACATTTCTTTTCTTTAAAGAATTATTGCATGATGGTGCACACTGCACAACAATGTTAAGCAATGGTAAACAGCAGCAATATTAGTAGATGTATTTAAAGTATCATACACACTTGTGAAATTACTACTTCAACCCATATTTGAACCCAGTACCATTTGCCTCCAAAAACAATGTATTAACACTTGATGCCACAGAATCGTTTAGAGTAAATGACATAGTTTAAGAAAGAGTTTCCTTTGTACTCCACCATGCTTGCTCCCCATATCACTAATGTCATATCTTCTTCATTAAATTTGTATGAAGCAGCATTGTGTGATCCCCTGTAATGTTTTATAAAGCATGATTCCACGATACTCATTTAGTTTTGCATAGCAGTAATGCACAATGTTGTGCAGTGTTGCTCATTGTGCAGCATTGATAAGCAACGCTACTACCAAAATAATATATTACCAATAGCTATACCATTTGTCCCAAAAAGGAACTTATCAGGGCAGTAAGTGTATTAATTCCTGCAGCCAGAGATTCAGTTAAGTAGCAGGTGTATACAACAACAGTTAAGTCTTCCACTTGCTATACAGTTTCTAAAATATACCTGCTAATCAACTGAGTCTATAGCACCACCTTTGAATTCAGTGATGCATGTATGTTTTTGTTCAGATGGTACTTGGTTCGAATCCAGGTGTATGTAATAATTTCAAATAATTTTACGTGCAAATCCAAATTCTGGAGTGAGATAGCTGTTATGGAGTGTCTAAAATATGGCTAGATGGTACTGGTTTCCAATACAACTATATAATACTTATAACTGGTTCTGCTGTAGCCATGGGTGAGTGCGTGATGTGCACCATTGCACAATTATGCTTTAAAAAAAAAAGAAATAGGAAAGACAGGAAAGTAGTGAAATGGGGAACAAGCAGGGGGAAGGACAAAGTAAAAGGAAGGCAGGAGTGTGAAGGAAGGATGTAGGAAAGGACCATAACTATCCGTTTCTTCAAGAATAAAATATGAACATGTATGCACAAATGTGCTGAATTTGGACTATCACCTCTAGAGAGAGGGGTAACCACAATCTGTTGTATAGGGAATTGGACTGAATCATGTGTCATGAAGAAGTGTATGAAATGGAGAGCTATGTATAGGACATTTTTTTTGTGAGAAAGGTGCCCATTTTTTTTTGAGAGAGAGAGGAATGTTGGGAAAGGAATGTAGGAATGTTTGGATGCGGTAAGATGGGCAGGTAAGGAAGCAATCGCAGACGAACAAGACAAGAGACAGGGACAGTGAGGAACACATTAGGTGGGTGAACACTATGGCTGGGGTGAAGGTGGGGACATCATGAACTCATGGATGTCAAGTTGGGTGACAATGAGAATTAAGGCATCACCCATTGGATTGTCATCACTGTCATCTCACTGTGCTGATGTCTGCAGCGTCATACATCTGTGTCTGTTTGTGTTATTTAATACAACAATGGACAGCAGTGTCTCCATCTGACATAGATGTGCCCAACTGTGTGGTGCACAATCCTACACACCAACTCTGGCAGTTCATTATGGGTGGCAAACTCACCACCTCTGCCACTGCTCCTAGAGGGAAGAACTCCCTGTGGGGCCAGGTAGTGCAGGGGCAGCAGAGGGGGTGCTGCCCAGTCACACAGCAGATATGCTTGACAGCGAAGCTGTAACTGGTGGAGTGTGGTCAGGATGATCCCATGGGACAGATCTACCCCACTGTTCTGTGGAGAAAAAAAGAATAAATAATGAAAAAAAAGGAAAAGGGTTGGGGGAGAGGAAAAAGGGAGAACATTAGTAACTTCTAATAAACTCACCACCTTTGCCACTACTCCTGGAGGGAACCACTGGCTTATCCGGCAGGGCAGAACTTCCTGAGGGGCCAGGTAGTGCAAGGGCAGCAAAGGGGGTGTTACCAGATGTGTTGGGCAGCAGTGCTGTAGCAGGTGCGGTGGGGGCAGGAAGATCCCATGGGATAGGCCTACCCCACTGTGTTGTGGGGAAAAAAAAAAGAAAAAAAATGACAGAAAAGGGTTGGGATGAGACAAAAAAGGGAAAACATTAGTAACTTCATATGTGACAAACAAAGCATGGATACAAGTATTTCACTCTATTCAATTACTTTTGCTTTTAACACTACCAACTCCAAACAAATTCATTTGTTTACTGTTAAGACTATCCAGCTCCTAACAGATGCACAATATACTACAGATTGCAGTAATCAATCCTTGATGTGTGCATACATTGCACATATGCGTGTTCCATTTATACTGATTACAGTGTACAGCAAATCAGTGGTGACACTGCTTTATAACTTGGAAATTACATTGTAATATCGAGGAAAACTTAACAGTATTGTATTTGGGAAGTGTGGATTTTGAAGGCACAACCTATGACTACTCTGTAATACTGACCTGTTGTTTTTCCCTCCAGAGTAATGAATGTATACTTTCCTATTACATTTGAGAAATTAATGCTCAGTTTGATACAACTGTATAATTAACCAATAAATGCATTGTAACTTTTAATGCTAAAATAACCCTAATGCTGGAATGCATATATACCACATGCGTCTCACATCTGTGCCAATCTAGCGGCATGGGTTAATGCATTCAGTTCTCAGTCTGTGATGGCTGTGGAAAAAAACAGAACCATACAGAATACCATTAAGCATACCAATCCTGACTATATCCAGCTTTTAACTCTGACAAATAGTCTCTGCAAATGATGCTTACACATCTGTGAAGTGCCCCCAGTGTTACATTCTTCAACCCAGTGGTCAAGGGTATCCTGCTTCCTTATCCTGAGGTATCTGTAGTGATTTCTACATTGTTCATCAGTGTGGGGGATACCAGCAGCACTGGTCAGAGCCTGGGCCAGACTATTCTATGCCTCTGCCTTGTATTCTGAGCCACGATATTCCCTCTGCAAAGCCTGGGCCCATGTTCATTCACTAGGAGTCCAACAAACACTTTGGACTCCTGGACATCCCATCTTTAATCATGGAATCTCAAAACCTCTCCATGAATGCCAGCCATTCCTATCACAGATCAAGATCAATGTAGAATGATGTATTCCCTCCAATTGCAGGTATCGAGCTTACTGCGAGTGTGCACTTTCTGGATTTTCAACATTTGAAAGTGTTGTGCAGTGCTTACCATCACTCAAACATGTTGCAAGGCAGTATGAACTGCTGGGAAATGTATTTGTGTGATGGCCAGTAGTATTAATTAAATGTATCCAGTGTATGTTTGTGGCTATCTGTATCCTGTCTGCTACCTGAGTGGCCCATTTGTCAAGTTTGTAGACTGCCACTTTACACGCAAATGAGATGTGCATAGCTAAAGCCATTTGTGTTGTGACACATTGCGCAAACAGTGCCCCCCAAAAATAAAAAAAACATATAAAAATGGAGAATCAGTTGAAATATGGAAAATCAATCTATGACATACACAGTAGAAACTGTTAGTACACATTAGATATGACTACGTAGGTCTGAATCCCAACTCTTACTGCAATGCACTGTCAGAAAACAGGAGGGGGAACTTATCCATCTTTGCCCCACAAACACCTTTGCAGCAAATATATGACGTAATTCCTCACACAACCAAGTGCAACTGAATGTACACTAATATCAAATCATCATGACCTCTTATTTGCAAATGTATTCTATGTAATAGGTTTTGATGTAGTGCAGTTAGTGATCTCACAATCTGCTATGATTATTCCTTGCAAATATACAGATGTGTCCTACCTTTCTGCATTTCTTGCTCATTCATCAATTATCTGACCAGGACTCAGAGACATGCAGTGTGTAAGCCAGTCTATATAATTTACCTCAAAATATGTGGGTATATTAACTGGAAAACTATGATATGCAGTTGCCGTCAAATTAATGGAATGTTGAATGGCATAAACAAGCATAGACTGCTGCTTGGGGGGAGCAAAGGTGGGTTCCTGTCATGGCACATGCAAGGATATAATGTTCTTTCGAGGGGAGTGGACCCAGGATGAGCTACTGTTATGGCACAAGCAGGGATATGCTGGTCTTGTTACTCTCCTTGTTTTGTATCCTGCCGGTTTAATCTTTTGAGGTCGGTGAAGCTGGAAACTGCTATGTGTCTCATTACTTTCAAACTTCTCTACATTATGATTTCCCATTACAAACATATGGTACTAAATTGAGGGCATGCAGTGATCATCATTACTTTGGGGACTTAGCAATATGTAAATCTTTGAGGCCTGAGGCCTATTACTTGTTAATGGACACATACAAGTCAAATAATTCTCTGCTGTAACATGTGACATTAATTTCTATACAAATCTCCAAGGGATGAAATAAACAACATGTCATAATATTATTATACAATACAGTACATATTCAGGACTTACCTTGTAAATACAGCAGTTGCCACAGTGTTAGTTCAGAACTGACTGTGATGCAAGCAGTACACAGCCAATAAATGGGGAGGTAAAGGCTGTGGCTCTGAGTTGAGGCTGGTAGAGATTACAGGGTTCCTTTATTGTATCTCTGTCCATTCTGTAGCAGTCTACAATGTCCATGTTGTGTGTGTTGTGATAAGATAAATGTGGCCTGAAAACTCTTCTTCATCTTGGCTTAGGCCCATTGGCAGCAGCAGCATTGCCTGCAGCCTATAGCACATACAAATGGAGTTAAGCAGCATCAGCTCTTAACATTCTGTCTATGTAGACGTTCTGTGTCTGCACTCCACTATTTTTGAAATCCACATGAAAAACCAGCATGGGGTCTACATAATTGCTTTATAATGTGTTGAATAGCTGCACTAGATTGGTTGATTAGCATGCAGTGCAGCTACTTATGCTGTAGTTAGCATCTCTGAAACACAGCCTAGACAAATCATTAATAATCTACTCCATTACAAAAACACAAATGTGTAGCTAGCCAAATTGATGGTGAGGATACTTGCTACATATTCAGGAAAGCAAAATATTTCCAAAGCTATCTTTATAGAGGAGTATTGAACTACAGCAGGTGTGATGTCATTTTGTTACCTACATAATGCATATGATTGAATATATTAATGCATATTGTGAAGCAAAGCCTTTTACACTGTTATTTGTATGCATTAGTTAGAGGTGTATTGATGGCATGGCCATGTCTTTCAAGCCATTTCAGAGGCACAAATGATTGACAATACATGAAAATAGGTAAGCTGTGTGATACATATTAACAAATGTTTCAGGGACAGGTCCATTGAATGCATGTTTAGCATTTAAAATGTATTTTATTAGCAAAATGGTTCGTGTGCCTGCTCTTTAGTGGGTGGGGGGCAAAGAGAAGTTAACGTTATGTCACAAATTAGAATGGACTGGTCTTTTGGAGGAGCACAGTTGGGTTACTGCTATGGCACATACAAAGATATATTGATTTTGCTACTCTTCTTGTTTTCCATCCTGCGTGTTAGTATTTCACATCTGTAGTATATTTTTGTGTTTTTTTCCAGTGGGTACTACTGACTACCTACCTTAACTGTTTTATCTGGTAACAGTTACATTGGAGTTATGTGATACATATGCGTATTATCATTCGGTTGTCTTCTATGACTGAAAATGTCATTGAGGCACAAACTCCCCTTCAGTGAGGCAGAGAATATAATAATTGGTGATGTGCTGCATCAGTATGGCACTTTTCATCGTGGAAGGGGTCATCCCAATATGCCAGAGAGGCTGAGATGATGGCAGCAGATCATTGCAAACATAAATGCCATGGGTGGCAACTGCTGTACTTATGAGCAAGTGTGCCACAGGGCCACTGACCATGATTACATCTGCACATAGGCATGCAGCTGCTGTTGCCAGAGACCAAAGGGTAACCGGGGGTGGGCCTGCTGCAGAACCACCTGTCACCCCCAATAAGGAATTCCTGGTGAATCTTCGACAACAGAACAACTCACAGCAGAGTGGCTCACAATATGTGACTGATGTGGGCGCCCCTACTTCTCAGTCCCAGGAAGAGCTTCCAGGTAGGCTTTGTTATATGAGCAGTTGTGACCAGTTGAATACTGTTGTATAGTAAAACAATTGAAATAAAAGTTACTTCTGTCTCACTTATCTTTTTTTTTGGGGGGGGGGTTGAAGATTGGTACAGTAAAATGCTCAGTTTGGAGCTGTCAGCCACGTTCATGTTGAGCTAACTCTTCATGCACATTGAGAGGAGTACATGTAGTACCCCTTGTCTTACTGTTAAATATGATGATGTTGGTCTTACCTCTTACTTAACCTATTTCTGGACCATCAGAAATCCAGCAACATATGCCTATTACAGATGGTAAGCCAAATAAAGTTATTTCAGTACTGCAGGTCAATTTCTAGAAATATAATGTGCCATTTTAGGCCTGTTGTGTGTATTGGTGTACTGTCTGTAATAGTGGCAGCACTGTTAGTTGTTTAGCATGTATTCCACCATAGTAGTGCAGATATTGATGTATGCCTGTGTTTCTCCCTTTTTATCACAGGTGATCATGACAGTAGGCGTGTGGGCCCTGTGCCACCTGATGCTACTGTTTCATCAGACACTGATGATGATGTGGTGAAACTGAGGCACAGTCAGGGGTTGCAGAGGTTGAATCTGACACAGAGGTTGATATCCAGCCACCCCCTTCTTTTGCCCTGGACACAGCCAGTAGGCTTACACCTACCCTGTCCACTGAGGCCACAGATATAGGACAGGAGGAGGGCGATGACATTGAGCAGGGAAGTGTGGCTACTGCAGCTTTGGTGCCTGTTGAGTCTAGCCATAGCCAAAGTGTTGGTGAGGTGCCAAGCAGGATGGTTCATAAGGATGCTCAGAGGGGGTCTGCTGTCCCTCCTTCACCTGGTGCAGGTGTCTCTTCCTGTGTCACACAATATATGTTTAGGGCCATCATGGTGGCACAGGCACATTCAGAAAGGTGCTCCAGACAAATACTTAGGGTTGTGGATATAGCATAGTCTGACATGCATGACTGCCTCCACCATGTCACAAATTCCCTGGACTGGATGAATGACATGTTGGAATGAGGGGTGTTTGTGATGGACAGAGGGATGTCTGTCATGGAATGAGCAGTGTCTGTGATGGAACATCTGTTGGGAGGGAAACAGTGTCCTCATGGGTGTAGGTCAGCCACAACATCTGCTGATAGCCAACGTGGACATTCCTGAGAAAGCTCCCATAGTGGCAGTACTTCTGCTGGTCCATCAGTGAGTGTGCTGTCCACACCCAGATGTGGCAGGCCATGGGGTTGTGGTCCTGGGTGTTCCCATGAAGGGAGGATGTTCAGCAGACATTGGCATGCTCAGGTAGCAGCACTCAATCTGACCTTGGTCCAGTGCAACTCCTGGCAGAGCCATTCTCATGGTCAGATGTGACAATAATGAACTGCCACCTCTACCAGGCACCACTCACAACTGTCCAACATATTAAGACATAGAGCTAGCACTGAGCTTGGCTGTGTTCATGCAGACTCTCACACACCACTTTCACATGGAGGACCCATACAGACACACACATAGCCTGCCTGCTTCCCTTTCTCCCTCAGACACATTCACCGACCCTTTGTGTCAGCCTATGCCTTCTGCCCTCCCAGCACCCTGTGCAAGTGATGGTGACTGTGCCATATCCCTGTTTTTTCTGTTTTGGATTCAGGGATACAAAAGTTTGGTCTGATGCACAGGGTACATAGCTTACATTACTGCCTAGTATATCTGCAGTTGTGTTGTTGAACTGATAATTGTACCTGTCAGTTATATTTGCATTGCCAAATGATACAGTGGATAGCATCATCATGTCAGTACTTTCTAGTGTATTCTCTTGTAAGGGTTGTGAAGTCAGAAACTGCAATGTGTGTCATTACTTTAAAACCTTTCTCTTTAATGTTTTCCAGTATATACGTATGGTGCATATCATAAAGACACACCATCACATTCAGATCTCAGGATTGTATGACAGCACTGTAGTCAAACTCATCAGAACAGTAATACAGTATAATGCTCTCTTTTGCATGAACCTCACCAGACACATGCAGCAGCTGGAGAGGCCACAGGACTTTCTCATCAAGATAACACAGGGAGTACTAACCATGAAGATGTATGTGTGTTGATTGAAAGACATGTCACTGCCATCTGTCTGGTATCGCATTAAATAATAACTGTTATTCTAAGCCTATTACTTTTGGTTTAAGCACTTGCTCTTTGGGCCAGTTGTTTTACATTAAGAAGGTTTGTAGTTTACACTCTGGTGGGAGGAGATGGTGGCCTCTGCACTTCTGAGATGGGAATTGCTGGTTGAATGATTATTCTGCTTGTCATTCTAAATGTCTTTGTTATGGTTTAAGCACTTGGCCTCCAAACCAGTTATTTTACATTAGAAAGGTTTGTGGTGTAGTGTCTTATGCAGGCAAGGATTACATACACTCTTCTAAGCTGGGAATTGCTGGTTGAAGGCTTATTGTCTGTTATTCTGAAAGTACCTTAGTGCTGGTTTAAGCATTTGAGTTCTGACCACTTATTTCACACTAGGGAGGTTTGTTGTCTACACTCTTGTTGGAGTATTCTACTGAATTGCTGCTTTATTTAAACTGTTCTTCTGTTGTTTTTTGTGATTTTCTGCACTTTGGATTTCTGGTACTTCTACATTTTATAGCATAGGCTTGATTCAGGCTTGCTGAATCTAGACTGTTTAGTATCATTGGAGCAGTGGAACCAGCCCTCTTACATTAAGAAGCCCCCCCTGCACCTTTGTGGCAGAACTGTGCAGCCAAGAACCCATCTGACTTGGAGATTGCTGGAGTAAGGCTCACTTTTGCACTTTCCCTTTGTTTACTTTTTTAAAATATATTAACTTTGCTTGTATTCCATCAATGTGTTTTGCCAGGTTTGCACTCAGTTTACCATAGCTGCTCAGAGCTCGCACTGCTGCCTGGCAAGTAACTCAGTTGTGCATTGTGAAACATTGACACATTTTTGTAACCCTAGCCCTCCATAGAATAGACACATTTAGTTAGTTTTACACCAAAACCTGGCACGTTTAGCCCATTCCCCACTAGTTACTAAAGTATATACCTTCCATAATGAATGGACAGTTTCCCACCATTTCTCCAGGCAGCCTGATTTACATGAGCATCCTGCGGCAACATAGCAATTGCCTCATGTATACTGACAGCCAGTTACTTATAAAACAAATACAACATGTGAGAGCTGTATCTGTACTAT
Organism: Protopterus annectens; assembly: GCF_019279795.1. Lineage (NCBI taxonomy): Eukaryota > Metazoa > Chordata > Ceratodontiformes > Protopteridae > Protopterus > Protopterus annectens. The sequence goes on from NC_056730.1 coordinate 728,360,282, forward strand.
GAATTTGGAATCAATTCTCTCACATAACAACAGACTAGGTATCAACCATGTTGTCAGCACATACAATTCACCTCTTGCACATAACAAGGTGACAACCCATAAACTCACATTTGCTGAGGTACTCACTAGAAACTTAACTGAAGATCAGAGACTTCCCAAGCGCAAACCTACTGCTCACAGTGCAGACCCAACAGAAACCACTGCACATAATAATACACACAGCAGTGTCTCAGACAATAAGCTCCTCAGGCAAAACACTTCAAAACCAAATGTCTTGCTCATAAGTGACTCCATAGTGAGACACACAGATGTCCTCCTCACCAGGCTGGACTAGGAGAAGGTCACAGTCAGCTGCCTGTCAGGTGCCAGGGTCTGTCAGATCATGCACACACTCAAGCAACTCAACAACAAGCACCGTTATGACCCTGTCATAGTCCATGTTGCAGTGAATGACTGGAAATGTACCTCACTGTACTATATGAAGGTGCTTTCCTCCCCCATAGTGGCCTTTTTAAGCAATGTCAGAACAACTAAATTCCCAATGTAAAAGAATCCACTAGAGACAAAGTGAAGGTTATGCTGCTTAATGCAAGCAGTGTAAATCAGAAACTGCACTCACTGGAAGAACTCCTTACCTTGGAAGATGTTCAGGTTTGTGCAGCCACACAGGCATGGTTTAAGGCCGCAGAGAGCCCCCTGGCTATGCAAAGTTAAAGTGCCTTCCACACGTTCAGACATCAAAACGAGCATGAAAGAACCAAAGGCGGAGGTGTATACATCTTCATTAAAGATAATTACACCTCAGGACTGGTCAAATAGTACATGTCCATACTGCTACTCCAACTCCAACTAACTGTAGGTAAAACCCACTTCCATATCATTGTTAGCTACAAGTCCCTCACCATGAACCACGAGTACCACTCTGCCTACTTGGACCTACTTGAATCACTCACTATACAGCCAAATACCTTGGTCATGTGTGATTTCAACTATCCTTCCATCGATTTGGAGTCATATATATGCACAAACACACTCACCCTAAGGTTCCTGGACTTTGTTAATACACATGCTGTGTAACAGATAGTCTGCACCCCCACAAGGGGCTCGAATATCCTAGACATAGTACTCACCAACACAGTGATTCTCTGCACTAACCCCTGTGTGTTGGCCACCCGGTCAGGTCAGATCACAATTCAGTCTTGTTCACATTCACAAGCATACCCAACACCCCCTCAAGAGCAGAAAGGATGAAACATTTATCCAAAGCAAACAATAGCCTCCTAACCAATGCCATAAATAGTTGCAAACTCCCTGCTAACAGTGTAAACAATAACTGTTATACAAAGGTGTACACAAATGACCTGTATAAACACCTATACAAATGTATAGAGTCAGCTGAATGTGAACAGATCAAAACAAGGTTCTCACAAAAAACAAGCCACCCTGGTGGGCATTAAGCAAACATAAGTTATACAACAAGTGGAAGAAAGTAATATCTAAGAACATGAGAGAACTAACTCAGCAGAGGAAGGATACCCTCCACAGCTTGAACAAGGGAATTAGCTATATTGTAATGTCCTCTAAAGCCATGTACAAACCTAAACTAGCATCCCTACATACAGATAATCAGGAGGCATTCTTTAGCTATGTCAGCTATGTAGAAGTGAAGGACCAACTTTGTGCCAAACTAGTAGTGGATGGTACCAATCATAATGACCTTGAGGACATCGTCAATGTGCTACCAGTCTAGGGCAAACTTCACCCCTCCCATCCGCACTTACATACCACAAAGCATACATGTCACCAGTCCTCTGAGAGCAGTTCATAACCACACTCTCCATGGGCCAAAAACAGCCTCTATGGGACCGGATAACATCCCTGGCTGCCTACTAAATGGTCTGAAACAGGACATAGCAGAACCAGTTAGCACTGCCTACAACCACAGTGTAAGTACTGGCTTTGTCACAGCTTAGTGGAACACAGAAACAATAATTCCCTTGGGGGTCTGTCAACTGACCCTGAGAACTATAGACCCCTAAACTTCAGCAGGTCATTTAGAGAATAATTGTGGACCTTATCAATAAAGACATATATGACCTTCAAACTGTTGTCCTGACACAATTTGGCTTCATTAAGGATAGATCATGCTCATTAAAAGCTGGTAGATGATTTTGAGAATGTCACCGAAGCCCTGGATGAAGACAAAACACTACATACAGCCTGTCTTGACTTAGCCAAGCCTTTTTGCACAATTCTCCACTCAGGTATCATTCATAAACTCACACAGGTGGGAATTAGATGACAATGATACATAGACTGTATTTTATATAGGATATATCATGGCCAAAAGTAGGTTAAAAATAAAGAAGATAGCTGGGTGCACAAGTCCCAGGATAAAAAAGTGCCCAATCCTTGTAGGCACACTGGTACCATGAATAGAAAAAAAATGACCGTAGAATCCTCAAGACATGGAAATATTCCTACAATGGAGCTAGGCTAGGCCCAGGGTGAGGATGGCCTCCCCATTGTAGAAGGAAGTAGCAGTCCACAAAAATCACAAAAACTGATAAGTCAAAAAAGAGCTATACAGACGATAGAGTGGACTATTGAGGATAAGAAAGAAATTATGTATTGTTACTATTGTGCAAAAAGCCCAGAATTTCAAGACAAAAGTTATACAAAAAGATTAAGAGAGAAATTAAGGGAAAGAAAAATACTTCCGCAAGAAAAACTGTCACAAGCTTCAAATAAAAAATTGTGTTTATTAATACAACAGATCTATGAAAAACACCAAGTAACCTTGTGCCATTTGGAAAAAGAAGCGACTAAGGAAGTGTGAAAATTTAAAGAACAAAATATAGAGACATTTGAAGGGTATAAAAAGAAATATGGACATGGGAAAGAGAGATCTGATATGGTGCAATATTTATGTAAAGGAGAAAGCCAAATTAATCAACACAAAAAAGCAGCCCCAAAGATGTTTCAGGAGAAATATAGGCAAAAGCATCTAGATATGGAACATTTCACAATTAACAAAAATAAGATCACAAAGGGGGAATGAAGAACAGAAGATTAGTCAAGTCGAAGTTAAAAAATAGAAGCTGAAGTTATTTGTGAAGTGAAGGATTCAGTGTAGAAAGTCTGGCACAAGTCATGTCACAGCATGATGGAACAACTAGTCCCCAAAGTAAGGAGAAACAAGAGGACCAGGAGACATCTGATGAAGAAATATGGACATGGGAACGAAAAAGAGATTTAGTATGGTACAATATTTATGCAAAGGAGAAAGCAAAACTAATCAATGCAAAATAACAGCACTAAAGATATTTGAAGAGAAATGCAGGCAAAGACATCCAGACATGGAAAATTTACAATACAAAAAATACGAAAACAAAGAGGAAAACTAGAAAAGAAAATTAGTAATGGAGATGTTAAAGAAATAGAAACTGAGGTTATGGATTATCTGCAAAGTGAAGGATTTAGTATAGAAAATTCAGCTCAGATAACAACACAACAGGACAGAGTGATGGACACCCAAATTAAGGAGAAACCAGTGGAACAGGAAGCATGTAATCAGCTGACACACGAAGATGCTTTGGAGCCTCCCATAGGAAACCAGTACAAAGGTTCAGTTGAAGCTATAAAGCAAGGGAAAGAAGTTGAAACTGTGGCAACTCTGACACAGTCAATGTTGTGGAGTGATAGGTCAGTGAGTTCCCGTATGAAAGAGCAATGGATGACACAGGGTGAAACTGAAGAGAACATGGTACAAGAAGAAGCTCCAGAACTTTCTATAGAATGCCCGCAGGAAGTGGTGGACAAAGAATGTGCCCTTAATTTAGAAGAAAATGATCTAAGAGAAGAGTTGCTTGATTTAATGGAGATGGATAGACATATCAAGATCAATGAAATAAATACAATGCAGAAGGTCAATAAAACCCCAAGAGTTAGAAGTTTGATAAAACAAATGAGCACAGTAGTTAGGACTATCCAGAACTAAAATAGGATAAATAAGATACATTACTGTGCAGCCAAATTAATAACAAATGAAGTCCTACCCAAGAACACATGGTAGTAAAGGAATGGACAGGGAGAAAATCAAATGCCATCATAGAAGTATTGAATAGAGAAAACTATAAAACAATTAGGGCAAGAAGTGTCATTGTTAGAAGAGTATGGAAGGGGGAACAGATCAACAATAATACTTAGAATGAGAGATGTGATAAAAGCAATGTACAGTATTATAATGGATCAGATTTATCATGCACTATTCAAAATAATAAACTAAAAATATTAGCACAGGCAGAAAAACTTAGAAGATACACAGATAAATATATAAAGGAAAAGTACAAAATAAGGAATTTATTGATGCTCCATAAAGGTTTTGTAGTGAACTGGGTGTATAGGTTCATAGGTTGGTACTAGGCTATCGGCCCTAGGGCCTATACAAGCCTAGCCATAACAATTTCCTGGCTATTTCTTCCCACACTATTTACTTTCCTGGACCCCTGTCTAGCAGGGCGAGTGACGTGATCCCCGGGGTGAATTTCCTTTCTCCTTTCTCCTTTCTCCTATCCAATCATCAAGGTTCCTTTTGAAAAGGACCAAAGAGGTGCTCTGCTTGGCATATATGGGCAATCTATTCCAGAGTCTGGGGAGTCTCTGGGTCAGGAACCTATCCCTCCAGCATGTTTTGTTTATTGTGATGACAAGGTTTAGATCCCTGGAACATGTGGCTCTGAGGAATTGGGATTTCTTTAAGTGTAGCATATCCAACAGCTCTGGGTTTGACATGGCCTTAAGCAGAGATTGCCTCGGAGTAGATAATATGCGACAGAGTATAGCTGGAGCTTTTTAATGTGGTCAGCATAGGGCATCTGCTTTAGGCCTGTGATTCTTTTAGTGAGGTATTTCTGCGGCCTTCCCAGTTGTTGTAGATGTCTTGAGAGGTAGATACCAAATGGGGTGTTGTATTCTATAATGGGTCTAATGTGGGATGAGTACAGTGGGACAATGACCTCCTTTTTTTGAGGTGTGCCACATAGAAGGATTTCCTGACTGTTGTGGTGATGTGGTCATTGAAGGTGAAACCACTGTCCACCTGTGTCCCTAAGTCTCTTATCACACTTTCGGTGTTTAGTGTACTGCCACCTATGTAGTAATTCATGGGTACATGTTTTTTTCCCAAAGGGGATAACTATACATTTCTTGGCATTGAGCTTGAGCCCATGGCTCTGGCACCAAGCATCTGTTTCTGTAAGGCCCTTTTGTAGAGTATCCACATCATTTGGGGATTCAATAATGGCTCCCAGTTTACAGTCATCTGAGAACTTTGTTAGCCAGAGTCCATTAGTGTTGGCCTGTACTTCAGAGAAGTAGATGCCAAACAAGAGAGGTCCTAGGACTGAACCCTGAGGTACTCCACTTGTCACTTGTCTGGAGCTGAATTTGGAGTCAGCTACTTTAAAAGTATGGGTTCTGTCAGTAAGCCAGTTAGCAACCCATCGAGTGACGTAGGAATTAATGCCCAGCTTAGTAAGTTTATCTATGATTCCAGAGTGGGGGATGATGTCAAAGGCCTTGGCGAGGTCCAGATAGGCTGTGTGGACTGCCTTACCCTCGTCCACGGCTCTGGAGACTGATTCAACAAAGTCAATCAGGTTCAGGAGACAAGATCGGCCCTTCACAAACCCAAAATGAGTGGGGTCCAGTGTTTTAAGGTTGCCAATGTCTTTTTTATAAGTTCCATGATAATACATTCCATGGCCTTGCAGATCAGACTTGTTAGATTGATGGGGCGGTAGTTCCCGGGATCCAAGGTGGATCCCCCTTGTGGAGTGGGATAACTGTAGCTGTGCGCCATTCAGTGGGCACAAAGCTTGAGGTGAGAGTATGATTAAACATGACACTTAGGTGAGGTACCAGTTCATTTTGTAGTTCATGTAGTACACAGTCTGGGATGTCATCTGGTCCCTTGGATGCTGTATTCTTAGTTTTGGAGAGTACGTTTTTTACCTGTATGGCCATTATTCCCAGAATTTGGCAATCTTCCAGTATTGAGATGGGCCATTTAGGGGGTGAGAGGGTGGGTGAAGTTGGCACTGAATCGATCTGCCAGGATATTGGCAATATCCTTGGGATCAGTATATTTAATGCCATTCTGTTGTAGCTCAGAGCAGATCTGAGCATTGCCATTTAGATTCTTGACATAGCTATAGAATGCCTTGTGGTTGTCTTTGGAATCTTTGGCAATTTTATTTTCGTAACTAGCTTTGGAGGATTTTATGAGGGCTCTCAGCTTCTTACTGAGGTTGGTAAGGGAGTTTTTTTGCATCCTAGGATTTTCCTATTTTCTACAACAGTTTCTTCATTTTGTTGTAAAGTTTGTTTATGGAAGAAGACCACCAGATTGGCTTCCTTTTTTTGGAGGAGAGCATCTTGGTTCTATTTGGGATGGCACAATTCATGCATGAGTGGATGTGCTCGTACAGTGCCTTAGTGTAGGACTCAGCAGTCGAACTTTCAGTTCCCATCTGCATGGGTGTCATGAAGTTTGTAACTTTTGCCTTGAGTAGCATGAAGTTGGCTTTGGAGAAGTTTTTTATGGAGGTTTCCTTACTGGAGGGTGGGGGTGGGATGTGAATGTTAAGAGTGATTAGCTTATGGTCTGACCTGGCCAACGCGGGGGTGACCATAGGTGTGGAGCATCGATTTCTGATGTTGGTAATGACCAGGTCTAGGATATTGGAGCCCCTGGTGGGACTATGGATTAGTTGATCCAGGTCATTGGAATTTATGAATTCCAAGAACTGTTGGGCAAAGGTGTTGGTACACGAGTATTTTTTCCCAGTTAATGGCAGGGTAGTTGAAATCACCCAGTATTAGGGTGTTTGGTTGTATATTAATATTTTCCAATATGTTTAGAAAGGTGTAGTGAGAATCCTGGGGCATGGTGGGGGATCTGTAGCAAGCTACAATTTGGATTGCAGTCTTACCTAGTGTTAGTGGCACCTGGAGAATTTCAGATGCATTGTGTTGGGCAACTAACCTGGTGGTGTGAATATCCTTGGTGAATATGGACACTCCTCCACCTTTAGTGTTTCGATCCTGGTTTGGTTGCCGAAAAGTGTGGTAAGAGTTGTAGCCTGGTATTGCAGGGGTACTGTCTGGAGTCTTGAACCAGGTCTCAGTTACTGCACAGATATCGATGTTCTCCATTTTTAGGAGTTCCTTGAGAGAGTGCATTTTGAGGTTTAGACTTCTAGCATTGAGTAGCATTACCTTCAGATTTTGCATGCTTGTACCTGTTACGGTGGTGGTGGTTTTGTCCTTTGAACTTTGCCTAAAAAAGGCACTATAGGGGTGGCAAGAGCCTTAGCCAGTAACCTGAATCCCAGGGGCAACAGGTGCAGACCATCTCTGGCAAAGCATTGTGGTCTGTCAATCATATCATCCCAGGCAGACAGATACTGGATCCCCTTTGAATGACACCAGAAATGAAGTCAATCATTTTGTCCTTATATTGTGGTATCATTCTGAGCAAGGGCAGGACACTACTCAGGGCTAGGGTCATACCTGCTTGGGCTACATGATCCAAGAGCTCTTCCATGTTTCTTTTCATGTAGTCCAGGGAGGTACATCTCAAGTAATTCACTCCAACATGGGCAATGACAGATTCATGTTTGTACTTCATGTGGAGTGACTTGAGTGCATGAGTTATGTGGTGGATCCTGGCACCTGACAGGCAGCTCACTGTAATTTTCTCCTTGTTCAGTCTGGTGAGTGGGATCAGTGTGCCTGACTATAGAGTCACCTATGACTAAAGTGTTAGGTACGTTGTCTTGCCTTAGGGGCTGTTGCTGCATGGCACACTGGTGTCGTGATCTATGTGACACTTTGGTTGTGATTGGTGTTTGTTTGTGTTTCAGCTTTGGAGGTTCTTGTTGCTTGAGCAGGTTACAGTTAAGGGCCTCCACATATGTGGATTTAGTGTTGCTATGTGTGGGTGTTGGTGGTGTGAGTTTAGAAGGGTTATGTGTTGCTTGAGGTATAGTGCGGATGTTATCCTTCTCCTCTTGACTGTCTAGCACAATCTTGGGTGGAGAGAGCTTTGCTTCCAGTTTGGCTATGTAAGTGCATCTCTCACAGGTTGTAGTATTGGGTGGTAGGAGGTGAGGGTTGTCTGTGCACATGAGGCAATTGCTGCATTACCCCAGTATGCCCCGATTCACCAGGTGGACAGAAGAAATCAATGGAAGCTGACCCTTTGACATGCCTGGCTTGGTGCTTTTTTTAAAAAAGTACAGGAGCTGTTTTCCCTTACCTTAGCAAGATACTTTGCAATTATAGGCTGTTTAGTGCCTATGATTAACTTATCCTTATTAATAAGGAGAGTTGAGTGCTTGTATCAGTTTAAGGCTTCCTAGTGCTTTCCAGCAGGTATTAGAGCAAGTGCTAGTCACAGGGATGCTTAAAGGTAAGATGAAAAAAATGGGTTATTCTAAACACTGCAGTGTGCACTAGAGAAGGTAGATGTGAAAGTAGGTAACTTAAGTTTTACCTGTCTAAAAAGTAAAGTTTTAGTGGAGAGTCACTATTTTTAAAACAGCAAGATAGATTGAAAGGGGGTGATCACTTTTGTATTCCGGTACTATGGAATACAGTAGAATGGCCAATAAATATAAATAGTTGAAGGGGAGTGATTTCACAAAATGATAATTTTGTGCTTACTCACACAAGCAAGTGAAAGCAGAGAGGAAATTAGATATATGGTCAAATTAACATAAGAGACAGGCAACTAGAAAGACAGTGGTATTTAAGAACACAACAGTGACAGGGTGGGGGGTGGGGGAAAATTTCTGACTGACTCACAAGAGACAGAGCTGTGGTGTCTTTTGAAGTTTTAATATGCTGTTAAAAGCAGAACACAAGCAAAACACAAGGTAAAGAAAACAAATCACAACACTCAAAATATAAAAAGGCAATAAACTAATACAAAATACAACAAATAAAAAGCAAACCGACCTTTCCCTCACAGCAAAGTGTAGCAGAGTCTGGGTGAGCCTTTCCAATAAATCGCTGAAATGTTTTATTTTACCCCTTAAACAGAATATCTAGTTCCTATCTCAACCCCCACAGTTTGCAAATGAATAACATTAAGTGACTTCTTCTATCTTATGCATAAGTCCTTAATTGATCAGTTCTAATTTCTGCCTGACTCACAAGAGACAGAGCTGTGGTGTCTTTTTAAGTTTTAATATGCAGTTAAAAGCAGAACACAAGCAAAACACAAGGTAAAGAAAACAAATTCTAGCACTCAAAATATAAAAAGGCAATAAACTAACGCAAAATACAACAAATAAAAAGCAAACCAACCTTTCCCTCACAGCAAAGTGTAGCAGAGTCTGGGTGAGCCTTTCCAATAAAGCTCTGAAATGTTTTATTTTACCCCTTAAATAGAAGGTTTAGTTCCTAGCTCCACCCCCTCAGTCCACAAATGATTAACCTTAAGTGACCTCTTCTATCTTATGTATGAGTCCTTAAGTGATCAGTTCTAATTTCTGCCTGACACACAAGAGACAGAGCTGTTGTGTCTTTTGAAGTTTTAATATGCAGTTAAAAGCAGAACTTAAGCAAAACACAAGGTAAAGAAAACAAATCACAACACTCAAAATATAAAAAGGCAATAAACTAATACAAAATACAACACATAAAAAGCAAACCAACCTTTCCCTCACAGGAAACTGTAGCAGAATTTGGGTGAACCTTTCCAATAAAGCTCTGAAATGTTTTATTTTGTCCTTTAAATAGAAGGTTTAGTTCCTAGCTCCACCCCCTCAATTCACAAATGATTAACCTTAAGTGACCTCTTCTATCTTATGAATGAGTACTTAATTGATCAGTTCTAATTTCTGCCTGACTTACAAGAGACAGAGCTGTGGTGTCTTTTGAAGTTTTAATATGCAGTTAAAAGCAGAACACAAGCAAAACACAAGGAAAAGAAAAGAAATCACAACACTCAAAATATAAAAAGGCAATAAACTAATACAAAATACAACAAATAAAAAGCAAACCAACCTTTCCCTCACAGCAAAGTGTAGCAGAGTCTGGGTGAGCCTTTCCAATAAAGGGAAACAAGGTAAAAGCAATTGAAAGACCACCACAAAAAGAAGAAATAGATACATATTGGAGAAATATTTATGAGGATCCAGTGTAACGTAACAAAGATGCTAAACAGACAGAACTAGTAAAAGAAAGAATAAGAAGTTCAAATGTACATGATATGAAATGTGATGAAGTAATGACCAGAGAGACTGAAACAAAGTTAAGAAAAGCCTGCAAATGGAAAACCCCAGGCCCAGATGCAGTGCCTAACTTCTGGCTAAAAGTATTAACATCTTTGCATGAAGATTTAGCCACGAGTAAGAGCTATGTATATGCACACCCCACACAGACACCAGCCTGGCTAAGAACAGGAACAATTATGTCAATGGTTCAGATAGTAAATCAAATGAAGTGTTCAATAAATTCAATTTGTATTTTTGTTTATATAAGTATCTACTTATAAAAATGTAGGTACCACACAAGTATAATTTATATCAATATTATACTTTGTGTTTTTAGTTAAATTTTAGTTATTAGTAAGGTTATTCATAGGTATGAAGTTACTTGAGTCTTGACGTATAATGTAAAAATGTTTTTTGTAAACATACCTTTTTGAATTGTGGTTTTATAGTACGAACAGTTGTTATTGTGAAATGACACTTTGGAGAATGTTTTTAATGTGCTTTGAAGTTATTAGTTTTCTTTTAAAGTGTGGAAAGTTTTAACAGTGATTGATGGTGTTAATTGATAATTAAATATTGGTGGGTTTTGATAGGTCACTTTATATGAGTGTATGGTTTAATTTTGTATTTAAATTAAGATGTCTGCTTGAAAAAAACTTGTCTGAATAAGTCCGGTGACTCTACTGGACGAAAAGCGTTTAACCTCACTGTGTTTTTGTTTTAGTTCTGTTACCATTAAACTGTTGGTGTTCTTACCTCAAAGTTGCCTTTTTGAGTTTTTAAGAACAGGACCAACTATGTACCTGCTTAAGAGTGAACCTGCAAGCTACCCTAAAAACTATAGACCAATAATTTGACTTCCAATGAAGTATAAACTATACACTGAAAAAACTCAATTATGGCAATAGAACAAAAGGAAAAAGAAAGTCATATTGAACAAAGGATCATTTGTTGTTAAATAAAGTCATAGGGGAGAACTGTAAAAAGGGGAAGAATCTAAGTATGGCATAGAGAGACTACAAAAAAGCATTTGATAGTATCCCATAATCATGGATACAAAAGTGCTTAAAAATGGATAAGATACACTCTAAAACTGATAAACTACATCACAGCAACCATGAAACAGTGGCAAACCACTTTGCACTTAAACCATGATAAAGGACAAATTATTATTCCAGGGATAAAAATTCAGTGGGGGATATTCCAGGGTGACGCTCTGTAACCGCTGTTCTTTTGCCTTGCCCTTAACCCATTAAGCTGTTTGCTTAACAGCTTAGGTCATGGCTATAATTTGGCTCCAGGAAGGCAACAAAGTGTAAAGACTTCTCATTTTCTCTTTGTTGATGATTTAAAACTGTATAGCTCATCATATGAGGAACTGAAAGCACAACTACAAGTAGTCAAGATTGTTTCAGAGGATATAAGAATGTCATTTGGTCTTGATAAATGTGTAAAAGCAACCTTTAAAGCAGGAAAGCTGCAGCACCAATAAAACATCAGTTTAGAACAAGAATGTGATATAAAAGAACTTGAGCAAAAGGGAGTGCATAAATATTTGGGAAGTGATGAAGGATCAATAATAAAACATCAACAAATGCGAATAAAACTCAGTAAGGAATATTTTATAAGACTTAAATTAATCCTGAAAACATAGTTGATATCTAGGAACAAAGTTCAAGTTATAATCCAGTTTGCTCTTCCTGTCCTAACTTAACAGTTAGAGACTGACTGGCAACAAAAGGTGTTTGATAGAGTTGACAGGAAAACAAGAAGGATGCTTCATGCTTATCAAATGATTTATAAAAGTGAGTGCATAGCAAGATTCCTTATTCCAAAGGAGGGATAGGCCCCCTTGAAATTAATTGCATGTATACATCTGCAATCACGGGACTGATTACATATCTGCTGACCTCACATGACCCAAACATAGTGCAAGTTTTGAAACACAAGGAGAATTAATCTAAGATGAATTCCCTTCTTAGTCTAGCAGAAGCATATCTGCATCAAGCAGGAATAGAAATCAAACCAGAAGTAGATAAAAATCAGGCAGCAGCTGAATGTGCCAAAAAAACAAAAGAAAGAATATCAGGTAAAGGATCAGATGAGAAGGCAAGAAGTGTGGAAAATGCATAAATATCGTTGCAAGTACAGAAAACTCCTGGAACAGCCTCATGTTGGAAGGGTTAAGGAGATGTAAATTCAAACCAAAAGATGAAAGGTTAATATTGGTAGCCCAAGATAGTGGACTACATACAGTACATGTTGGTTTACAAAGTCCATTGAACATGTGGGAGAAACAGACAAATACAGATTTTCTAAAAAAGAATTGGAAATAGTTGCACACCTTGTTGCTGGTTGTTACATACTAATGGCCAAAGGACTGTATACTGAAAGGCATAATAATGTGGCAAGACTGTTGCACTGGGGATTGTGCAAACATTGTAATACTGAAGTAGCTGAAAAACACTGGAAACACAAGCCACAAAGAATCCTAGAAAACAAGAAAGTCTACATCACATAAGATCTTCCATTACCAACAGTTCAAAAGATAGATGGGAGAAAACCAGATATAGTGGTGCATGAAAAGACAAACCTAGCATCGATCATTGAAATCACTACAGCCAGTGACTACAGTGTCTTGCATACAGAGAGACACAAAGTCATAAAATATCAGGATTTGCAGACAGAAATGAGAGGAATGTGGAAGAAAGATACCCAAACAGTTCCAGTAGTAGTAGGAGTAATGGGTCTTATAAAAATAAAATCTACAATCATATTTAGATATGTTACCTATACATGTAACTGCGTATGCATCGCAGAAGGTGTCATTACTTGGCACATTGTGGGTGTTGTGAAGAGTACTTCTGGCTGACATCAAAGATTGAAACAATACTAATTTCATGAACTTTAATCATACTTTGACTTAGGAATTGAGTCCATTCCCATCATGGTATTAGAAACCAAAAAAGATTTGGAGAAATTAAAAAAAACTGGGAATTAACACATATGTCACTAGATGAGAGCCAACTGGATCACTGACAGAACACATAGAGTCAAATTCGGGGATTCCTCCTCTAGCAGCCGACCAGTTACCACTGGTGTATCACAAGGATTTGTGCTGGACCCCCTATTGTTTGGAATGCAAAGTATTTCTCAGATGTCCAGAGGACAACAGATGGCCTGTGGTGTTTTACCAATGACTGCAAACTGGGTGCAACCATTGAGTCCCCCAATGATGTTGACACACTACAGAAAGGCCTTACACAGACAAATGTTTGGTGCCAAAGCCAAGGATGCAAAATAAATGCTAAATAATGCATTATCATCCCTTATGGCCAATGGGATGTCCCTGCACATTACAGTATTAACAGTACCCCCTTAGGTGAAACCCTGTGGTGAGAGATTTGGAAATACAGATTGATAGCACCCTTAACTGTGATCATTATGTGTCCACAGTGGTAAGGAAGGCCTTCTATGTTGCACATCTCATAAGTAAGGGTATTGCATCTAGAGCTAAGGATATTATAACTCCTCTGTACTCATCCCTCATCAGACCACTAACAGAATACAATGCTCCCTTGTGTATGTACCTCACCAGACACCTGCAGCAGCTGGAGATACCTCAGAGGTTTGTCAGCAAGACAATTTAGGGCATCCAATACATGACCTGCATGGACAGACTGAAGGCCTTTTCAGTGTACTGTGTACTCTTATAGGCTGCTGAGAGACAACTTGTGCCTGGCCTACAGGGGAGTCTCAGACCCTGGCCAAATAGAAATGCTGCATATCCACAAGCCACTTGGGACAAGATTCACTTACTCTAGGGATCTTAACCTAGCCTGTGACATTAACAGGACATGCTGGAGTGACAGATATTTCTCCCAGAGATTGTCACTCCTCTGGAAAAGAATCCCAGGTCACATAAAACAGAGTTCCTCAATGACACTGTTTAAGTGTAACTTAGCCAATTGGATTGGAGAATGTACATTTACCCTGGGTGTGTCACCCATGTCCCTCTTGGATAAGGGCAGTCAGTGATGATCACACACTTGCACTGCAAATATAGATTATACAAGCTGGTCAATAAGGGGACAATGGTATAACATGGCTAGGCTTATGAAGGTCCTAGGGCCAATAGCCTAGTAACCTCCTATGAACATAAGGTGATATCTGCCTGGGCTCTAGACCAGTGTCTGATCCTGCCCTGGTAGAATGGTTGCATATGCAATAATCTAATATAGCTGATTACATGAGTATTGTCTGTTGAGCATGTGGTGGTAGATCAGCATTGTCTGTTGAGAATATGGTAATAACAGTGTCCTACATGCTGGTGTAAAAGAATCACTGTAATGTCAAGTAACATCTCACACACACACACACACACACACACACACACACACACACACACACACACACACACACACACACACACACACACACACACACACACACACAGAGTTTACTGAAGTGAGAACAGAATCCCTACCTATGTACACAGACTATAGAACACAGTATTCTATGCAGGTTCCACAGTACAGGTCTGACTTTTAAATGGCTGCAGGTAAACTTAGAGTGGATAACATCAGCAGTGCATGATGGAGAGAAGAACATGGGAGGCCTGCTTGAAATGGATGTGTAGGCAGGTGCAAGTATCAAAATACTGTCAGTTTATGGGATTGGGGTGGTAACTACAGGATACACACTTGCTCTTCTGGCTGAAAACACACACACACACACACACACACACACACACACACACACACACACACACACACACACACACACACACACACACACACACACACACACACACCTACCCACCCAGTTGACTACAATGAAAACAGAACTCTTACCTATCTAAGTACACAGACTCTAGAAAACATTACTCTTTGCAAACACCACAGCACAATTCTGACTTTTACAAGTCTGCAGATCAACTTATAGTGGATGACATCAGCAGGACATGTGGGAGAGGTTGAGAGGGCTGCATGAAATGGATGTGTAGGCTTGTGCAAGTATCAAAAGATTAGAAAACCATGCCATTGCTATAGGGTCTGCAACCTTCCCTCTACTTTTAGAACTGCATGTTTGAGCAATATCACAGGCATGGACCAAAGTAATAAGTTCCCTTGTGTTCATAGGAGGGAAGGTTGCAGACTCAGGAAAGCACATCTACTCTGCTGAGTAGACACATACACACACACACACACACACACACACACACACACACATCTGACTGCAGTGCAAACAGAACCCCTACCTAAGTGCACAGACTAGAAAACAGAGTACTCCATGCAAGCACCACAATACAAGTCTGACTTTTACATGGTTGTAGGTCAACTTATAGTGGATGACATCAATAGTGCATGTTAGAGAGAAGAAGGTAGGAGGCCTACCTAAAATGTATGTGTAGGCATGCACAAGTATCAAAATACTGTCAATTTATGGGATTGGGGAAATAAGTGCAGGATACACATTTGCTCTTCTGGCTGGATACACACACACACACACACACACACACACACACACACACACACACACACACACACACACACCTGATTGCAGGGAGAACAGAACCCCTTCCAATCTAGTACACATACTTCAGAACACATTACTCTACACAAGCACTAAAGTACAAGTCTGACGTTTACATGGCTCATGGCTGCAGGTCAACTTATAGTGGATGACATTAGCAGTGTATGTTGGAGAGAAGAAGGTGGGAGGGCTGCCTGAAATGGATGTGCTGGTAGGTTGTTGTACTTGTATGTCTTTTGGCTTTTCCCGGTTCGGGTTAGCCACAGTGGAACTCCGGTCTGGTAATGATTGGCAGTAGATTTTCACGAACGCAGAGGTGCCAGCTCGATGTCCAACCTTCAACGAAGCCATGCCCATTTACGCATGTCTTTTGAGCACCCACCCAACCACAGGGAGGACATGCAGACTCCACACAGAAGGCACTCCCCACACTTCAGCCGAGAATAGAACGGGAAAACCTCTTGTTGAGAGGCAACAATGCTACTGCTGCACCACCAGGGATGGTTATGGATGTGTAGGCAAGTGTAAGTATCACAATACTGCCAATTTATAGGACTGGGGTGGTAACTACAGGATACACACTTGCTCTTCTGGCTGGATACATACACACACACACACACACACACACACACACACACACACACACACACACACACACACACACACACACTTCACTGTAGTGAGAACAGAACCCCTACTTATCTAAGTACACAGACTACAGAACACAGTACTTTATACAAGCATTATGCCACAAGTCTGACTTTTACATGGCTGCAGGTTAACTTACAGTAGATGACATCAGCAGGGCAAGTTGTGGACAACAGTTTGAGAGGCCTGCATAGGCACATAGATTCATAGGTTCATATGATGCCTGTAACCTAAGATAAAGTGTGTCCTAGGTGTGTAGAAGCCTAGCTGTGCAAAAACACATGTACCCTTATTGAGAATAGTTAGATGTTTGAGTTTAGCAGCGCAACGTTGTCAGCACCACTGACTGGCCTTGTTCATGAGGGAGCACACAGCATTACACATTACACTTTGTAATGTGGTTGATGTATGTGTCTATAAAATATTGAGCCCCCAGGGTTGTGCTGGTTGTAGGCAAACAGCACATGTATGTGTTGTGAATATATGATGCATATTTAGAATGTGGCTGAATTTGTAATGCTTTCACATGTCGTTTTATATAATACAAAGGAAATGGACAATAAACACTAATAAGAAAG
Source organism: Protopterus annectens (assembly GCF_019279795.1). NCBI lineage: Eukaryota > Metazoa > Chordata > Ceratodontiformes > Protopteridae > Protopterus > Protopterus annectens. The sequence goes on from NC_056730.1 coordinate 728,377,329, forward strand.
CATCGTATATACAATTCCATAGCTCAGTGACCAACGAATTTGCTTGATGATTAACAAAGTGCACACACATGGGAGTTATGCCTGTTTGTATGTTGGTAAGCAGTGCAAAACACAAGCCCCATTGCTAACATCAGTAAAAATAATACTATATGCCATATAGTGTATTCAAACCCAGTCAAACATTTACACCTGTTGCCATAAAATGTTGAGGAAACAGTTGTCTAGGTTGCATTTCATTGCTATAAACCACAATGTCACAGCAGTAAAACAAAGGTTGAACACTCTTTACTAGAACCCAGTACCATCTGTATTCCAGGCTGTGTTTTTACGATGTCTAAGGGCATTAATTGAATGTATCCGGTTACTATTTGTGGCTGTCTGCTTCATCGGTGGTCCACTGAGCTTTGCACAAACCTAATAGATACAGCCATTACCTGCTTACGCTATTTGCACTATGAAGTACATCACACAAAAACTGCAATGAAAAATGAGAGGAATAAGAAAAAAGCTTATTAATGGACATATATAAGTAAAATAAGTGTCTGCTATCACGTTAATGTACTTTCTGTACAAATCCACTAATATTTATTTCATTACTGCATCAAGTTAAGATATACAAGGATATTCCATATTATTATTACAGAATGCATTCTAGGTTCAGGAGTTACCTTGCAATGCTGCAGTTGAGACAATTTTATTTCAGGCCTAGAATTTCCTTGTGTCTACTCCCATGGGATGGAAGTGTGCGAGAAAAAACAGAATGTAGGCTAGATGGATGCTTTATAGCTTGTTTAATAGTTCCACTGTACTGAAATTACCTGCTTATACTGTAATTAGCAGCGGCTTTGAAACTGCCCGCCCCTCTTGTAAATTTGTGTTTGGATACTCCTTCTGGGCCCATCTCATTTGCTTACTCAACTGAGTGCAGGGAGATCATATTCTGATTTCAGGCACTCCTACTGTGTACAAAGAGAGCATCTGGGAAACAGAAGAAAAAAAAATCTAAGCTTGTTTCCTGCCTTTTCTGTTAAGTGGTATAGACTGTTTGTAGGCTTCTGAGCCCCCAAGCCCTTCTGTGTTGGAGGGTAGCCTTCTAGCTTAGTTTTTTTTTTCTTATAACTAGCCAGTTTTCTAGTTTCAGCACTCATATCTGTTTCTTTGAACTCAGCACTTGTTCAGAACTCATTGTAAGCACTACATAAGCTGCAAATTACTACAGCACTCAACTTTCCTCACTTGTCTAGTGGAAAGCAGTTTTTAGTACTTGATAAATAAGCACTTATCCAGGCATGTCTAAGGGTCAGCTTCCAGTGATTTCTCCTGTCTACCTGATGAATCTGGGCATCTTGGGGCAATGCAGCAATTGCCTCATGTACACAGACAACCCTCTCCTCCTACCACCCAACACTACAACCTGTGAGAGATGCACTTATATAGCCAAACTGGAAGCAAAGCTCTCTTCACCCAAGACTGGACTAGACAGTCAAGAGGAGAGGGTAAACACTTGCACTACACCACACTCATCACATAGTCCCTCAAAACCCACACCACTAAAACACACACATAGAAACACAAAACACACACCTACATTCGCGGAGGCTCTCAATAAAAACCTGCCCAAGCATCAGGGACATCCAAAGCATAAACGCAAGCAAACTCCACCCCCCAACACAACCCAAATGACACATAGCCCACAAACTCAGTGTGCCACTCAACTACAGCCCATAAGGCATAACAACGTACCAAACACTCTAGTCATAGGTGACTCTATAGTCAGGCACACTGATGTTCCACTCACTAGACTAAACAAGGAGAAAGTTACTATCAGCTGCCTGTCAGGTGCCAGGATCCGCCACATAATGCATTCACTCAGGTCACTCCACAATAAGCACAAATATGACACTGTCATTGTCCATGTTGGTGTGAATGACCAGAGATGTACCTCCCTGGACTACATGAAAAGAGACATGGAGGAGCTCTCCGATCTTGTATCCCAGGCAGGTATGACCCTAACCCTGAGTAGCATCCTGCCATCACCCAGAATGATACCACAGTACAAGGACAAAATTATTGACTTCAACAATTGGCTAAGCTTCTGGTGTCATTCTAAGGGGATCCAGTATTTGTCTGCCTGGGACGACATGATCGACAGTCCACGATGCTTTGCCAGAGATGGCCTGCACCTGTCGCCCTTAGGATTCCAGATACTGGCTAAGACTCTTGCCACCCCTATAGTGCCTTTTTTAGGCAAGGTTCAAATGACAAATTCACCACCATAACTGGTACAAGCAAGCAAAATCTGAGGGTAATGCTACTCAATGCTAGAAGTCTATACCTCAAAATGCACTCACTCGAGGCACTCCTTAAAATGGAGAACATTGACATCTGTGCAGTGACTGAGACCTGGTTCAAAGCTCCAGAGAGCACTCCTGCATTACCAGGCTTCAATTCATACCACACCTTTCGACCACCTAACCCAGAAAGAAGCACTAAAGGCAGAGGCGTGTCCATATTCATTAAGGATATCCACACCTCCAGGCTAGTTGCACAGCATAATGCATCCGAGATTATCTAAGTGCAACTAAATCTGGGCAAGACCGCAATCCAAATTGTAGCTTGCTACAGACCCCCCACCATGCCCCAGGATTCACACTCCTCATTTCTTGATACACTGGAAAGTATTAGGGTACAATCCAACACCCTAATAATGGGTGATTTCAACAACCCCACCATTAACTGGGAAAACTTCTCATGTACCAACTCTTTTGCTCAACGTTTTCTAGAATTCATAAATTCCAATGCCTTGGATCAACTTATTCACATCCCCACCAGGGGCAGCAATATCCTAGACCTGGTCATCACCAACATGGGAAACCAGTGTTCCACACCAGAGGTCAATTCTTCGTTGGTCAGATCCGACCACAAGCTAATCAGCCTAGACATCCACATCCCACCCCCAGCCCCAATTAGGGAAACCATCGTAAAAAACTTCTCAAAAGCCAACTTCACACTTCTTAAGACAGAAGTGGCAAACTTCATGACACCCATGCAGACGGACAATAGAGGTATGACTGCCGAATCCTACACAAATGCACTTTATAAGCACTTACACGAGTGCATGGATCATGCTATCCCTAATAGAACCAAGATGTTATCCTCCAAAAAAAGGAAGCCAATCTGGTGGTCCTCTGCCATAAACAAACTCTACAACAGAAGAAAGAAACTGTTGCAAAAAAGAGTAAAATCCCATGACTGGAGGAACTCCCTGGTCAACCTCAGTAAGAAGTTGAGATCCCTCATAAAATCCTCCAATGCTAGTTACGAAAACAAAATTGCCACTGACTCTAAAGACAACCACAAAGCAGTCTATAGCTATGTCAAGAATCTAAATGGGAACACTCAGATCTGCTCTGAGTTACAGCATAATGACACTAAATATACAGAACCAACTGATATTGCCAACATCCTAGCAGATAGGTTCAGTGCTAACTTTACCCCCCTCTCACCCCCTAGAGAGCCCATCTCTATACCGGAAGAATGCAAAGTTCCTATAATCATGGCTGCACAGGTAAAAAATACACTCTCCAAAGCCAAGAACACAGCATCCATGGGACCTGACAATATCCCAGGCTGCGTTCTACACGAACTACAGAATGAACTGGCACCCTACCTAAGTACCATGTTCAATCATAGCCTCACCTCAGGCTTTGTACCCACTGAGTGGCACACCATGACAGTTATCCCACTCCACAAAGAGGGAGCCATGATGGACCCCAGGAACTACCGCCCCATTAGCCTGATGAGCCTGGTCTGCAAAGCCATGGAATGTATCATCATGGAACTCATAAACAAAGACATTGGTAATCTCCAAACTCTGGACCCTACTCAGTTTGGATTTGTAAAAGGCAGATCATGTCTCCTAAACCTGATTGACTTCTTTGAAGCAGTCACCAAAGCCATAGATGATGATAAAATGGTTCACACAGCTTATCTAGATCTCGCCAAGGCTTTCGACACTATCCCCCACTCTGGAATTATAGATAAGCTCACTAAACTAGGTATAAATCCCTATGTCATAAGATGGGTTGCCAACTGGCTCATGGACAGAACCCACACTGTGAAAGTAGCGGATTCCAAATCCAACATCAGACCAGTGACAAGTGGAGTACCACAGGGTTCAGTCCTGGGTCCTCTCCTGTTTGGTATCTACTTCTCTGAAGTGCAGGCCAACACAGAAGGTCTTTGGCTAACAAAGTTTGCAGATGACTGCAAACTAGGAGCCATAATCGAAACTCCTAACGATGTGGACAAACTACAAAAGGGCCTCACTGAGACAGATTCCTGGTGTCAAAGCCATGGCCTGAAGCTCAATGCCAAAATGTGTATTGTCATCCCCTTTGGTAAAAACTCTGTACCCATGAACTACCACATAGCTGGTAGTCTACTTAATACCGAAAGTGTGATAAGAGACCTTGGAACACAGGTGGACAGTAGTCTCTCCTTTGATAATCACATCACCACAGTGGTCAGGAAATCCTTCTACGTGGCTCATCTCATCACAAAAGGATTCTCATCCAGAAAAAAAGAGGTCATTGTTCCCCTCTACTCATCACTCATTAGACCCATTATAGAGTACAACGCCCCTTTTGGTATGTACCTCACAAGACATCTACAACAACTGGAAAGACCACAGAAATACCTCACAAAGAGGATTACTGGCCTCAAACAGATGCCCTATGCAGACCGTCTCAAAAAACTACAGCCTTACTCCATCGCATATCGCCTACTCAGGGGCGATCTCTGCCTAACATACAAAGCTATGTCAAACCCAGAGCTGTTGGACATGCTCCACTTAAAGAAATCCCAATCCCTCTGAGCTACACGCTCTAGGGACCTTAACCTTGTCACCACAATAAACAGAACATGCTGGAGGGATAGATTCCTGTCCCAAAGACTTCCCATACTCTGGAACAGACTACCTATCTATGTCAAACAGAGCTCCTCATTAACACTCTTCAAGAAAAATCTTGATGATTGGATGGGAAATGGGAAATTCACCCCGGGGATCACTTCTGTGGCTCTGCTCGACAGGGGCATAGGAAAATAATTTTCTTGGGTGGCAAAAGCCAGGGTACATTTTTTTGGCTAGGCTTGTATGGGCCCTAGGGCAGATAGCCTAGTACCTACCTATGAACCTATGAACCTATGAAGAACATTTGCAACTTTAATGAATATATGAACTCTGTTTGTGTCCACTGGTGCATGATGCACACCTATGTGTGACTGAGTGCAACGATGCTGAAATATGGTGAACACAAGGGAACTTATACCTGTGATGTCACACAAACATACAGTTCTAAAAGCAGAGAGAAGATTGCAGACCTTGTAGTAGAAGCCGGGGTCCTTCTGTACTTTAGCCCTACACATACACATGCTGCCACAAGAATAGTTATGTGACAAGTACCATGAAACCTGCCATTCATTCCTCCATTTCCTGTTGTTGTACTGAGCACTGCATCTTGCAAGCAAGGGTGAAAATTAAAAAATAGATTTTAATGTAATGTGGATAGATATGATACATTTTAACAAACAATAAACAGGATGACACAAAACTTGTGAATTGTGCACTGTTTACATGCACTTTTACACTTCACAGAGCAACACGTACACTTCTGTAAGTGTAACCTGACACCCCCTCCCAATGTCATCATTCACTGTTGCCATGCATTCAACACAAACATTGTGTAAGTGCCTACATGAAGTGAACATCCCTACATGGTTACATGTTTTTAGTATTCAACAATTCTAATTAGTTTTGACCTCGTTTGCATCTTCACTGTGTTGACAGACCTGCCTCTACATGGTTGGTAACTGTGTAGGCAGGGACACTGAAGGACAGTCCAATGTTGTACAGTCAATGGAGTGTATTACTCAGGTGTATATATATCTGCAAAGTGGAATTCAGGTTTGGGATTCTATGTTTTATGGTGTTTACACTTTTAGCTGTCTACATTAGTTACAATTACATTGTTCATTTCGGGGTGAAGTGAAAAAGCGGCATTTATGTCATGGCACTTAATAAGGAATTGTTGCTATTTTTAATATAATTTTCTAGCATCCAACATGTCTGGGGATGTCATAATGTGTGTGGAGTTACATGTTAGGGTCTGTTCTGTACAAATGGACAGAGAATTACTTGCTGTAGTTTCCGTGTAGACTCCTTTGAATGGCTGTATTCAGAAAACTTTCACATTCATGGCCAACATGAGCACAGAGTCTACACAGTTACTTTACAGCTTGTTGAATCACTACACCATGTTGATTTCCTTCATTAGCATACAATTCAGCTACTAATGCTGTAATGTGCATGCCACAAATGTTTCTGTGTTTGAGCGTGAGTGCGCACCACTAGTTGTTGTTTTCTGAATTTACAACTTTCATTGCCATGTGTGTGCAGCTTGCCATGATGCACACATGGTCAAAATTACTATGTAGGCTTTATTGAATCCCCCTCTAAGACTTTTACTGTAAATATAGTAAAACAGTAAAACTAACCATTTATATTCCTCATCATGAAAAAATGTTTTACTTTAAAATATAGACATATACATACATATGTTTGGAGGCTTAAAGTCCAGCACAAACCTTTTACTTAAAAGGCAAAATTATTTTTCTAAAAATAATACCCCTGCAATCAGTGAATAAGACTCATTTGATTTTAGGCTTTTTAGTTTTAGAAGCAGTTTTCCAGGAATTCAGCTCACTCTGTCTCTTCAGAGATATACTGTTCCATTCCATTTCTTCAGTATTAAGGATTTTATTGCTGTTAACAAAAGTGGATGCCTCCTCCAGCATGTTAAATATTTTGGTTTCTTCAGAAAGAAATAACTTTATTTTTGCAGGAAACATCAAAGTGGCTTTAATATTTTTCTTTTTAAGATCCTTGATCAATGGTAAACACAATTTTCTTTTACTCATTGCTTTACTGGAACAGCCACTGTCAAATCTGACTACATGTTCACCTATTTTAATAGGTGGGCTGTACCATGCTGCTTTAAATATTTGATCTTCTTCTAAGCTAGACTTGAATAGACACAAATTTAACTATGACTGAGCATGGTAGTGAGTTTTCCTTCTTAGAAGGTGCTCTCAGGGATCTATGTGCTCTTTCACTTCCAAAGGTAAAGTTTCAGATAAATTTAATCTTTTATGTAGCCAGATAGTTAAGAAGTTTATTATATTGTCTCCCTCATACTTTTCAGGTATACCATAAATTCTAATGTTATTTCATCTCAGTCTATTTTCTAAATCATTGAGATTTAATATGAGCCAATTATTTTGTTTTAAAATAAATTCAGTTTGAGCCTCACCTTGAGTTATTCTGCTTTCATGATTATTCAGTCTCTTCCATACTGCTGATTTGTGCCCCTTGTTGTTTCATAATAGTTTCAACATGTTCCATCCTGTTTCTGGTCTTTTCTTTGAAACATTCCAGATTTGTATCCAGTTTGTCTATTTTAAGTAATATATCATGTATACTAGATAATATTGACTGAATGTCTTTTTTATCACAAGAATCCTGAGTACCATTTCTTGAGTGACTCATGTTGAAGTCTCTTCTCTCTTAACCAAACAGTTGAAATTCTGTCTGAAAAATATTGCTTTTGAAGAACTTGAAGCTTTAAATTTTTTTGACTATTAATGAATAAAATTAGCTAGCAAGTATCTTCATAGGATCATAGGTGTTTACTAGGCTACCGACCACAAGGGCCTTTTTAAACCTAGCTATGCATCCCAAATCTCTGACAAGTTCTGATACCCTTGATAAGTGTAAGCAGGAGTTTGGGGGATGAAACATTTATAAGAAGGGCCTGTGAGGTGAAACATTAACAGGGTGCCTGTGTCCATTACAGACATAGGTGCCAAACCAGGGATGAATTTCCTGTTCCTCATCCAATTGTCCAAGATGCACTTGAATAGGGTTAGGGAGGAACTCTGCTTCACATGGATTGGGAGCCTGTTGCATAGATGGGATAATCTCTGGGATACATACCTGTCTCTCCAGCAGGTCCTATTTATATCACAGGCAAGGTTTAAGTCTTTAGCATGGGTAATTTTGGTGCTGTTTGTTTTTTGGATATACAGGAGGTCCATCAGAGTGGGGTCCTACAATACCCTGTATGCCAGGCATAGATCTCCCTTCAAAAGCCTGATTACATTTTCTGTCAGAGAAAAGTTTTCAGTCACAGAGCTTTCACCAGTTGCTGCCCTCAGTTAGCCATCCTGGACACACACCCCTTAGGTAAACATATCTGCTGGTGTTCATGCTGCTTTACATGGTTTCCTGGCCAGCAACACTGTTGCTGGCCATGAATCCACACTCGTATTCGTATAAACACAATGTGCAGCATCCATATGCAGATAACACTGCTGCTCATCATGCAAGCACATGCCAACTCCATGTAGGCTTTATGCTAAGCCAAAGTGGAATTTATTGAATCCCCAGTAGTATGATAATAATTTATAAGATAAAATACATTCATAGTTTGATAGTAGTTTCTATTAAAAGACATACCAAGATAACACCACCTAGTTACAGTTAAAAAGAAAAATAGATAACTTTACTAAAAAATAAATATATTCAAGTTGTCTTTAAAAATTATTAAAATACAAATAAAAAAGTTTTACTAATCACCTTTCAAGTCTTAACAGAATTATGCCTCAAGATACACTCAGTATACTTTGTGTTATGCAAATGTATGTTCATTGGGGAGTAGACAAGCACACATATTACTGACTTAAAACTAGTACACAGATGCCACTGACCAGTATTAACTTATGTGGTTAAACCACTAAAACAAATTAAAGCACAAGTTTAGACATCACATACAGTCCTTTTATATGATTAGGCGAACTTAAGTTATGTTATTTCAACTCAAATAGTACAAGAGTATAGGATTTTAATTAATTATCTTAACTGAGTCTTAAAACTAAAATAGCTTAAAACACTCATTAAAATCTCTCCAGCTATTTTGATATCCATGTAACCAGCCCAGCCCTATCACCTAGTTAATATCCTACATAACCAGTCTGCACTTCTTTCATAGTCCTGTCATCTAGGCCCATGCAACTAGCCTGTGCTTCCTCCATAGGACTATCTCCTAGTTGATGGCCCATCTAACCATCCAATGTTTCCCCATAGCATTACCATCTGATTGATAACCCACCTAACTGGTTTATGTTTCTGCTATATGTTACCATATGGTCAATGGCCCACATAACTAGCCTATGTTTCCTCCACAGCATTATCATCTGGTTTATGGCCCACTTAACCAGCCTGTGTTTCCTCCATAGCTCTATCTTCTGGGTGAAGGTGCACCTAACCATCCTATGTTTCTACCATTGTGCTATCACTTTGTTAATGGCCCCCAAACCAGTATAAGTTTCCTTTGCCCTTTATCCTACCTGCTATACTTCTCTGACTCATAAACGTAATATGGACACGGAGGAGCTCTCTGATCTTGTAATCCAGGCAGGTATGACCCTAAGCCTGAGTAGCATCCTACCTTTGCTCAGAACGATACCGCATTACAAGGACAAAATGATTGGCTTCAACAATTGACTAAGCTTCTGGTGTCATTCCAAGGGGATCCAGTATCTGTCTGCCTGGGATGACATGGTTGACAGGCCACGATGCTTTGCCAGAAATAGCCTGCATCTGTCACCCCTGGGATTCTGATACTGTGTAAGGCTCTTGCTGCCCTATAGTGCCTTATTTAGGCAAGGTTCAAAAGACAAACCCACCACCATAACAGATACAGGCAAGAAAAAACTGAGGGTAATACTACTCAACACTAGAAGTCTAAACCTCAAAATGCACTCACTCGGGGCACTCGTTAAAATGGAGAACATCGATATATGTGCAGTGATTGAAACCTGGTTCAAGGCTCCAGAGAGCACCCCTGCATTACCAGGATATAACTCATACCATACCTTTCGGCCATTTAACCAGGACCAGAACACCAAGGGTGGAGGAGTGTCCATATTCATTAAGGATATCTACAACTCCAAGCTAGTTGCCCAACATAATGCATCCAAAATTATCCAAGTGCAACTAACTCTGGGCAAAACTGCAATCTATATTGTAGCTTGCTACAGATCCCCCACCATGCCTCAGGATTCCCACTCCTCTTTTCTTGATATACTGGAAAATATTAGGGTTCAACCACTCTAATTATGGGTGATTTCAACTACCCCACCATTAACTGGGAAAACTACTCATGTTCCAACTCCTTTGATCAACGCTTCCTAGAATTCATAAACTCCAATGCCCTGGATCAACTTATCCACACCCCCACCAGGGGCAGTAATATCCTGGATCTAGTCATTACCAACATGAATGACCAGTGTTCCACAGCTGAAGTCAACTCCTCGTTGGTCAGATCCGACCATAAGCTAATCACCATAGATATCCATATCCCGCTCCCCATCCCCCATTAAGGAAACCCCTGTAAAAAATGTCTCCAAAGCCAACTTCACGCTTCTTAAGACAGAAGTGGCAAACTTCACGACACCCATGCAGATGGACAATACAGTTACAACTGCCGAATCTTATACAAAAGCACTCTATATGTACTTACATGAGTGCATGGATCGTGCTAAACAAGGAAGCCAATCTGGTGGTCCCCTGCTATAAACAAACTCTACAACAGAAGGAAGAAACTGTTGCAAAAGAGAGTTAAATCCCATGAGTGGAGGAGCTCCCTAGTCAGCCTCAGTAAGAAGCTGAGATCCCTCATAAAATCCTCCAAATCCAGCTATGAAAATAAGATTGCCACTGACTCTAAGTACAGTCACAAAGCATTCTATAGCTATGTCAAGAATCTCAGTGGCAACACCCACATATGCTCTGAGTTACAGCACAATGGCATGAAAATTATGGAACCAACTGATATCGCCAACATCCTGTCTGATAGGTTCAGTGCCAACTTTACCCCCCACCCCCACCCCCTAAAGGGCCCAAATCCATACCAGAAGAATGCAGTGCCCCTGCAATCACAATTGAGCAGGTAAAAACTGTGCTCTCCAAAACCAAGAACACAGCATCCATGGGACCAGACAACATCCCGGGCTGCGTTCTACATGAACTTCAGAATGAACTGGCCCCCCACCTTATCACCATGTTCAATTACAGCCTCACATCAGGCTTTGTACCCATTGAATGGTGCACAGCAACAGTTATACCACTCCACAAAGGGAGAGCCACCATGGACCCCGGAAACTATCGACCTATTAGCCTGATGAGCCTGGTTTGCAAGGCCATGGAACGTATCATCATGAAACTCATTAACAAAGACATTGGTAACCTCCAAACTCTGGACCCCACCCAGTTCAGGTTTGTGAAGGGCAGATCATGCCTCCTAAACCTTATCGACTCTCTGAAACAGTCACCAAAGCTGTAGACGAGGGTAAGACAGTTCACAAAGCCTATCTTGACCTCGCCAAGGCTTTCGACACCATCCCCCATTCTGGAATCATAGATAAACCCACTAAACTGGGTATAAATCCATATGTCACAAGATGGGTTGCCAGCTGGCTCACTGACAGAACCCACACTGTAAAAGTTGCAGACTCCAAATCTGACTTCAAACCTGTGACAAGTGGAGTACCTCAGGTTTCAGTCTTGGGTCCTCTCCTGTTTGGTATCTACTTCTCTGAAGTACAGGCTAACACAGTGGGCCTCTGGCTGATGAAGTTCACAGATGACTGCAAATTAGGTACTATAGTCGAGCCCCCAAAAGACATGGACATCCTACAGTAGGGCCTCACTGAAACTGATGCCTGGAGCCAGAGCTACGACCTCAAGCTCAGTGCCAAAAAGTGCATTGTCATACCCTTTGGTAAAAATTCGGTACCAATGAACTACCACATAAGTGGCAGTCCACTTAACACCGAAGGTGTGATAAGAGACCTTGGGACTCAGGTGGACAGTAGTCTCTCCTTTGATAATCACATCACCACAGTAGTCAGGAAATCCTTCTACGTGGCACACCTCATCAGGAAAGGGTTCTCATCCAGGAAAAAAGAGGTCACAGTTCCCCTCTACTCGGCTTTTATTAGACCCATCATGGAGTATAACGCCCCTTTTGGAATGCACCTCACAAGACATCTGCAACAGCTGGAAAGGCCACAAAAATACCTCACAAAGAGGATTATGGGACTCAAACAGATGCTCTATGCTGACCTTCTCAAACATCTCCAGGTTTACCCCGTAGCATATCACCTACTCCAAGGAGATCTCTGCCTAACATATAAAGCTATGTCAAACCCAGAGCTGTTGGACATGCTACACCTAAATAAATCCCAATCCCTCTGAGCTACACATTCCAGTGACCTAAACCTTGTCACCACAATAAACAGAACATGCTGGAGGGATAGATTCCTGTCCCAGAGACTTCCCATATTCTGGAACAAGCTACCTATCCATGTCAAGCAGAGTTCCTCATTAGTACTCTTCAAGAAAAATCTTGATGAGTGGATGGAAAATAGGAAACTGTGGCTCAGCTCAACAGGTACACAGGAAAATAACCTTCTTGGGTGGCAAAAGCCAGGGAAAGTTATTGGCTAGGCTTACATAGGCCCTTAGGCCGATAGCCTAGTACCTACCTATGAACCTATGAACCTATGTCCCCCTGTCCCCATTGTATCAAATCTTATTACATAATTTCTTGTCATTTTAAAGGCTGCACCTCTGCTCCCTCTGTTATCCTTATCTCTCTTCATTAACTACCTTTCCTCAGCTGTTCTATCACCTCCCTATATCCTGCCTAAAAGTCATCCAATAATTTCCAAATTAGTAACACTTGTTACAGACCTAAGTTTACTCTAAAACACATTAGTCATTTTGTATCATACGTATCACACTTTATTCCCTAGCCTAATTTTATCCGTTGGTAATACCTATAAAAGAAGTATTCATAACCTTTTTGGTTATACATTATGCAGGTCACTGCCCCTGCAGTGATGACATTACATTTGAAAACAATTGGTAAGCATTTTCTCTTCTCTTTTCACTCAGTGGCTTCTAGGTTGAAAGTTCAAAGTAACTGAGTGTTGGGGGGACATGTGCTATATTTAAAAACTCATTGCTGGTCAATGGAGTGAAAAAACTCCCCCCACATTATTTAAAAGTTCATGACAGCAAACTCATTTCTTTTCTTTTTCATTAAGTGTTCTGTAGGGTGAAAGCCTAAGGTTACTGAGTGTCAGTGTTCATTTGTTATATTTAAAAACTCATAGGTGGTCAGTGAATGAAAAAACTCTTCTACATTGTTTAAAAGCTGGTGACTATGATGTATTTTCTTTCACAGCTCAGTCATTTGTAGAGCAGAATTCCCAAGGTAACTGAGTGTCTAAGAACTCATTGGAGGGTCAGTGGTATGAAGGAAACTCCCCTACATTATTTAAAATCTCATGATTGTGAGCTCTTTTATTTTATTTTTTACTCAGTAGTTTGTAAGGCGAAAGCCCAAGGGAACTAAGTTCCAGGGAGTGTATGTGTTACAGTTAAAAACTCAGGTCCAAACACCTATTCCTTGATCTGCCCTTATAGGAGAAATTGCATGATTTTACTCTCCTTAACATACCAGGAAGGAGTTCTCTGTGGGGTAATAGTATCGGAAGCCTTCACTACAAATCTACAGCAATACGAAATGGCATTTTGAGAATCATACCCTAAATCACAACTAGCACACATCACAGCAATGTTGTGCAATATTCACACACACACACACACACACACACACACACACACACACACACACACACACACACACACACACACACACACACACACTCACACACACACACTCACACACACACACACACACACACACACACACACACACACACACACACACACACACACACACACACACACACACACACAAAGAAACAGATACACAGCCTAACTACATGGCATCAATAGCATGTCAGTGACAAGCAGTAGAGCAGTTTTCTGCACTTTATGTTGCAGGTACTTTTCTGTAAAACAGTAATTCTTAGGCACTGATCACGTCTACCTTCTTTGGCTAATAGACAATGCATTTTCTTTTCTTTTTTTAATGCCAAACCTACCATGTTTGATGTCAAAAATCGGGTTCACTATGAAATCTCGAAATACTGAAATCACAAATTTCAGTATTTTGAAATTACATAGCCGAAACCTTCAAATCCCAAAAACCCATAATCGTGAAACTCAAAATCCCGAACCTAAACTACACACAAAGCACACACATAAACATACACACAACTTCCCCCCACAAGCACACAGACAAACCTAGACCACATATAAGCAGGGGGCAAGCCTCCCTGCACCCCCCCACACCCCCTACTTATATATACTAACTCCGAGATCGCACAATCAGACACTCAAAGGTAACTCACACCCACACATTTCACAGTCCCTCGTACACACACATCACAGTCACAACACACACTGACATACACTAAAGCCCCTAACCAACACACTTACACATGCATACATACCCGAACTAACACCTAACCATTCACACACTTCAACACCAGAAGCGCTAATTCAAAATCTCCGTACTTCGGCATTTTGAATTTCACGCTTCTGGTGTTTCGGGATTTCAAGGCTTCGGTGTTATAATTTCAAAATACTGAAATTCGGGATTTCAGTATTTTGAAATTATGAATGGAACCCCAAAAATCACAGGAAGGAAGCAACAGACTTATTGGATAGTATAGGAGCAAAAATTCTACAAGTTAAGGCCAGGAGGAAGTAAGTAGTGGCCTACAGTATTGTTATAAGGTGGTATTGTGGTTTACCTTTATAATGCCGATCCTGATATGGGCGACTCGACTTGTGTGAAGGCCGAAATGCGATCGTCACCGAAGTCGGATTCCGAATGTGCGAACAGCAAAACCTCGCCCCTTTTTGACCCATGGTAGCATGGGTGTGGAGGTGTTGTGCGGCCAGTAATGTCAAACGTCGAATGATTTTCGACATTTAAAAATTTTCGCAGTTTCGGTTCATGCAAAACGCGTCGAAGAAGTGGCCGTTTGACATAGTGCAATCGCCTGTTTAAAGGTAAACCGGTATTGCAGCAGTGTCATATACATATGAGTACTAGCCTGTGAACAGCCTTATATAACAATGATGTAAATATGATAACACTAGTATTCAGACATATGCTTGTTTACAACATATACCTGCAGCTACAGAATATGGAAGGTGTGTACCTGTAGACCTACAACTGCATCAGACTGATGGCAGCTCACTGGAACAGGACTGTCACCAACTCTTCATCCACCTTGTCCTTGTTTGCTATGGGTATGCAACCATAGACCCACATCTGAATTAGAATGATGGAAACCTACTGCAATAGGACTGTCAGCATGCTCCTTCTGTTTGCCCTAGTCTACACAGCAACACTATTGAATACATATGTGTCCCTGCTTGGAACTAGAAAATGATAACACTACTAAATAGATGTATGGTTGCATTACTGGGCTGGACTTTGCAGGCTCAGTTCAAATAATGTATGGATGATATCCTGCCCTCCTGCTTGCCTTTCTCAAGATGTGCTCACCTACCACAGAATTCCTGTTGGAGGAGTCAACACACAGTGTTCCTGGTATGTTATCCCTGTCCCTTGAACCACCCATGTGCCCCTAACATGTTATCCTTGCCCCTTGTACCACCCATGTGCCCCTGTCAGCCACCATGTCTGCTGTCAGGGAAGCCCCATTCCCTACAGCTACCACTAGATTCCTGTGTGTCACATGCCACAACCATATCCTTGCACAGGCCTGTCCCTACTGCTACTACTGCTACACACTTTGAAAACCATTAGTATAGCTCACAGTCCATCATATCTTTGTCCTCCACTGTCTACTTATCCTTGTATAGCCCTGTCTTCTGGTGATTTGGCACCCAGCATATGTGCGACATTGCTACTCCACCATAGCTACCCCATCACCCACCCACGAATATGATCTACTCTCTTCCTAGGTGTACACATGTCCTCTAAAGACGTCAGATAGCAGAAGTTAGACAAATTCAGCCCTGCCAATAACAAAGTCCTGCAATGGGCATGCAGGACCCATGTACAACTGCTTGTGAAATTATACACCAACCACCCTTTAAGGACACCAAAATTTCTCATCAGGACTGCATGTAAGACACAGTGGTCAATGAAGTCAGTACTGTGGGTGAGAGGAATGGTATCATACTACAATGTCACAAGTATATTATGACATGATAGAGCAAGTCTCACAGAAAACTTACAACATAGTTGTGGAAATGGGTGCAGCTGGAAAGGAACTATCTCCTGCTGCAACTTTAGAGATTGTGGCCAGCACTAAGCATTAGTCAACATATGTGCATGGGTGTAATCCAGGCACAATCTACCAAGAAGTGTAGCTAAGGCAGAGCTATAAAGTCAGTCATGCAAAGTGTTGGAAGGGTGCACTCATCAATCCATCATTCTTTTTTATGTCTATGTCCCACACGTTCTCTAGGAATCCTTTGTCTGTCCATCTTGTGGGTGCCACTGCACAGGAACATAGTGTTACTTTCATGACTCACTATTACAGTGTTCACACTGCAGGAGTTCTTAGTCTTTTCACCTCTCAGTCTACAAAAGAAATCATCTATGACATTTATGACTTCCACCTCATGAGCCATGTCTACATCTCCATTGGTGAGTAGCCCCAAACTTCCTGGATTTGTACAGAGACATGTGTTCGTGTTTTCCTAGATATCTATGCAAATGACAGTAGCTGCAATCCCCACCTCCCTCATTCCTATGTGGTGTACGTGAAGATACAATCAAAAAACGGCCAGCACCAAATAGGGAAAAATCCTCTTTAATAGCAGACAGATCGGTTTCTGCCCCAAAGAGCCTTTTTCAATGTCAAAGTACAAATGAATAAAAATTCAACCCTCTTTTATACCATTAGAGCACCACCAAATGGCCAATAAATGACAATAAATCATAAATAATTAATTAGATCAGTATAAAGCAAATTTAAAAACAAAGATGCCCACCACCAATGTTGACTAAACATGTCACAACAATTATATATACCAAAAGCAAAAGTTGGTGCATGGAATATGGAATGTAATTATGGAAAAGTGGCATAAATATATACATATGTAAAGCTGATGCATAGAACATGGAAAAATATATCCCACAAATATTTCTTGAAGCCTGTTGTACGTGAAGATGTCTGATGCACACTGTGACTTGACAATGCACAGCTCAGCATAGCGTGTACAACACACTGCTTGCATCATATTGCTGTGTGACACTGCACTGCTGTATACTGTTCACAATAATATCTGAAGGGTGTGGTGTGGCAACTGGATGCTGTCTAGTGCAATCCATGGCTTTGCTGAGGGTTGATCTGTTACTGCTTGCAGTGAGTCCTGCTATTGCAGGTGTGTTAATCTCAAATGAAGGTTGGGTTGGTTGCTTCTTGATGATGATATAATGAAGCATACTGCAAACAGATGACAGGCTTTGGCAGGATCATACTAGATAATCTCCCCCAAATATATCTAGACAGTGGAAATGGGATTTTAGTAGGCTAAATGCATGTTCTATAATACTGCTTGTTTGGGTATGGTTGTTATTATATGGATGTTCAGCCATGCTTTGCAGGTTCAGTATGGGCACCATCAACCAGAGCTCCAGTGCTTACTCTGCATTACCTGCAACACAGTATGGACATATAGGGGGGTGAAATCATGGGTGGGGGGCTAGACATGGATACGTATACTGTCTGTGTCTTTGAATATCTGGGTGCACTGGTGTGCTAACAATTAGCTATCAGGTGGCCCAATGGGATGTCACAATGCACAAAGCAGTATTATAGTTGACTTGTATGCCATATATGACAAACACGGGCACCACCACTGTACTGTGTAGATATAGTGGTTATAAGCCCCTGTGTATTGCACACTACCTGGTAGTTGATGGAATGACAGCCATTCCTGTTATTGTAACACTGCCTGTGGAGTTTATCTGCTTGTCTATTAGCTGATACAATATTTTTTAGCAGAACCACTTTAGTTGGAATATAAATATCCACACTGTGATCCTGGGAGACCAAGAGCTTTGCTAAATATATCTGTCTCTTCCCTTAGCATTCTTTTTCTTGCAGTACTGTAGCTTCCAGCACACTCTTTGCCTTGATAAGCAAGTGCCTGCACCATTTCAGTCCTGATGACTATGAATTATGATCTGCTTTTCCCATTTCTTATTTACATCTCATTATGCAGTTTAAGACCACTCTTCTTCATGTGAATGTCATTAAACAGTCATTTACATTACCCTATTTCTGCCCCTTTTACCACATTGCTCTGTAGTGCTATGTGGTTCTACTAATTGCTACTTAGCTATGCATTCTAGAGTTTGGCACCAGACTGCTCACTGCACTTCATAATCTGACTATAAATACCAGCCTTTCCTTTATCAAGTCTGCTATTGCCAGATTAACCCTCTAGCTGTCACCTCTTCTTTTGAATAGAAATATTCAAAATTATATATTTCTTATTTTAATTGACTTATTTGTGTGTGTGTGTGTGTGTGTGTGTGTGTGTGTGTGTGTGTGTGTGTGTGTGTGTAATTTTACATTTTTGGTTTGTTGACTGTATTTTCACTACAATTGTGGATTTTTTGTCATGTTGTGTAATACCATCATTCTTCAATAGTATTACATAAATGTAAATGCATTGTCTTCATATTATATTGTTATTCATGGAGCTTTTCTCCCCAGGACTCCATTGAAAATTAGCTCTTCTTGGCACAATGGACTATCCTGGTAAACAAACTGTAAAATAAAATAAAATAAAATAAATATATATATGCCTCTTCATGTGACTTTAATGCTCATTTTTATATTCGTGACCATTTCAAATCTGAGTTTCATCCAAAAGTAGTCAGTTTGTTAATTTGTAGATGTCTTAAATATTCTGAATGATAGCTACATCAGGAATATATAAATCATTGACCTTTGGCACCTGTGCTATGTCTAAAATTGATCTATCTTGATCAGTAAACTACCTAGATCTACACACTGTAAATAAATAAATTAATGAATGCATACAAACGTATATAAATAGTTCTCAACCATCCAGATTTTTGCTCATATTTTTGGTCTAATTATCATAAAATGTGTATCTTTCTGGCAAGTCATTGAGGACTGAAGTCACTAAATAATGATAGACATTTGAGTTTCAGATTTCATATCCTTCAGAAAAATGCATGGTAACAGAAGTCCTGTTATTTTAGCAACTTTCTAAGTTTATAAGATCAGTATTTAAAATTAGTCCCTATTTTTAGGCCGTTGTCCCCCATTATTTTACGCTTTGTCCAGATTTCTTGTGCTAAGAGGTTAAGAAGTATTACATACATAAATAAAGTAAATAAATTAAAATTTAAATCTAAAATTATTTAGCAAACATTTCTTTCACTGAACTTCAACAAATTTCTTGTGTAACATTTTTTCAGCAGACTTCAGCAAATTTGTTCCAAACAATTAGCAACGATAAGAAAATCAAGACCACTGGTTCAGACCCAAAATACTTTATTCTCTAGCACCTAGAGGCACTAGAAAATGAAGTATTTTGGGTCTGAACCAGTGGTCTTGATTCAGCAAATTTGTTGTCCAATATTAACTGTAGTGCATGTTTGTTTAAGTATAAAGGGATCCGTACTGTTTGCTGCCAGCAAGTTGCTCATTGTTCAAAATGTTATTGGCAAAATATCGGCAGGCATCTTACCATGGCACTTTGGCATAGAGAAGAGTGAAAAGGTGAATTTTACACTTTCCTCACTTTCTCAACTGATCGCAGAGCTGTGTATGCATATATATATATATATATATATATATATATATATATATATATATATATATATATATATCGTAAAAAGACATATATATATATATATATATATATATATATATATCGTAAAAATCGTAAAAAACACTAGTGCGGTCACCAGGCCATTCAGCATAAAAACAAACTAATAAAAGTAAAGCGCTTTTGGGTTTCAATGAACTCTTCTTCAGATCTGCTATTAAAAACTAGATCAAAGTATATATAGTAAAACAATAACAAATCAATGATCTCCTTTTCAAGCACTGCCTTTTCAATAGCCAATCAAATCCTTCCATGTAACTTCCGCCCCTTCAAGGCGGGTTTAAGTGGTAAATTTGCCTTAAGTTCAGGAGCTATGTAAGCCTGTAATTCTACTATCCACTTCATTTCACATTGTTCTGTATGTGCTGTAACATCACCCCCTCATTCATTCTCTTGTACAACTTGAAGAACCATAAAAAGAAAACAATGACGTGAATTTTCCATGATGTGTTTCAAAAGTGGGCTTTTCAGATCTCCAAGTTTAATGCCACTAACATGTTTTGAAATACGGTCCTTAAGTTGCCTATCAGTCTTACCAAAATAGAAACACTGACAAAGTGCACAGTTCACAATATATAGTACATGCTTGGTCTTACAGTCTGCATACATGCCACAACTATATCTTGTACCAAAAACTGGATGTAGAAATTCATTCTTAGTTGAAATGTATTTGCAACATGAACAACTACTGCATGGAAATGTGACAATTCTATCAGATCTTAGTGTCTATACTATTCTTTGAATAAAAAGCTGTTTCAGAGTCTTATTTTTCTTCCAGTTATTCATAATTATATCACATATATATTTGATGTCAATGGTGTTAAGTAGGAATAAGTCTATTTTTCTGTCTCAAAAAATGGGCGGGTTCAGAGGTTTCATCTTTCTTGACTTCACTGACCTTAGTCAAAGACAAAGTGTTCTTTGAATGGGTGAAGTATGGTTTTGTCTTAGTAGTTCTTATTCAAATGTGATAAAAAATCAAATATATAGATTTTCTAGATTGTATAGTAGAGATGATGACTATTTTTCAGCTGTGAATCAATTGGCAGTTGAATTTAAAGAAGAGGCTACATATGCAAGGGGATAGATAAAGAAATGACCAAGATTAAAGAAAGAAAAAGTACTAAGGCAAAACCATACTTCAGCCATTCAAGGAATACTTTGTCTTGACTAAGGTCAGTGAAGTTAAGAATAATAACTATATTTAATAATTGGAAGATCTTGATGCTTGATCTAGCTATAAAGGATAACAAAATAGGCAGACACTGGTGGTTTCTTTAAAATTTTAGTTAGCGCTTTCGTCAAGTTTCCATACACTTAACTTCCTCAGACAATCCATTAAACATTGAATGCATTTTTAAAAAACATTTAGTAGTCATATGATCTAACTAGCACCACCTGATTACACAGATCGCATGATACCATCCCCTTTAAAGACATAAAACATAAACATTATTTAATCAATTAATTCAATCAATATGAAATTAAATAGTTAAACATACCTATTAAAAGGTATATATATATATATATATATATATATATATATATATATATATATATATATATATATTTATATGATACTGTAAAAACTAATTTAATTAAATAATAAATAAATATGGGCTAATTAAATATAAAATAACTTGAATAACAAGTGGATGCTGAAAAAACATAATATACCTGCCAGTTCATCTTTGTACTAAAATTATTTCATCTTTTCAGATTCTTTAATTTTAGGACACATGCCAAAGAGCATACATCATTTAGCCCTGGCCCCATATATGCCCTGGTCCTTAGCTGCCAGATCATTTCTTTTTCTTCAAGTTTTAATCCCAATGGGCCACCCCGGATATCAAAATCAACTTGATCAATCGCCCTAAATGTAAACGAATGGCCCGGATTGTTGCTCACATGCCTGGCCAGTGCATTTTCCGTCTTAGCTTTCCTAATATTATATATGTGCTCGTATAGTCTCTCTCTTTATTTTTTACCTCACTTCATGCCAGTCTTGCATGGGTTTATATATTGGCAAAACTGAGCGAAAATTAAGAGAGAGAGTATACGAGCAGATATATGATATTAGGAACGCTAAAAAGGAAAATGCACTGGCCAGACATGTGAACAACAATCCGGGCCATTCATTTACATTTAGGGTGATTGATTAGGTTGATTTTGTTATCCGGGGTGGCCCATTGGGATTAAAACTTGAAGAAAATGAATTGATCTGGCAGCTAAAGACCAGGGCATATATGGGACCAGGGCTAAATAATGTATGCTCTTTGGCATGTGTCCTGAAATTAATGAATCTGAAAATATGAAATAATTTTAGTGCAAAGATGAACTGGAAGGTTTATTAAGTTTTTTTCAGCATCCACTTTTTATTCAAGTTATTTCATATTTAATTAGCCCATATTTATTTATTAGTATTTAACTAAATTAGTTTTTACAGCATCATATTTTATATATATATATATATATATATATATATATATATATATATATATATATATACATTTTAATAGGTATGTTTAACTATTTAGTTTCATATTGATTGAATTCATTGATTAAATAATGTTTATGTTTTATGTCTTTAAAGGGGATACCATGTGATCTGTGTAATCATGTGGTGCTAGTTAGATCATGTGACTATGAAATGTTTTTTAAAAATGCATTCAATGTTTAATGGATTGTCTGATGAAGTTAAGTGTATGGAAACTTGACAAAAGCGCTAACTAAAATTTTAAAGAAACCACCGGTGTCTGTCTTTTTTGTTATTTTAAAAGTTTGTTTGTTTTTCATTTTTTTAACTATAAAGGATATTGTTAGTGGCGAACCTTCATTTGGATTTAAGAAAAATATGAATCTAAAACAGTTGCTTTGTTATTCAAGAATAGTATAGACACTGTAAGATCTGATAGAATTGGCACATTTTCATGCAGAAGTCCTGTAACTCGTCTAGTGCAGATACAGATTCTTAGTTTTAGCACTTAAATTTGCTTATTCATGCTCAGCACTTGTTCAGAACTTGTAAGCACTAAATAAGCTGCTAATTACTATAGCACTCAACCTTCCCCATTACCTAGAGGAAAACAGATTTTGTGCTTACTTTTCTCACTTGCTTAGAGAAAAACAACTCTTGTACTCACTTTCCTCACTTATCTAGAGGAAAATAGGTTTTTATTCAGGCATGTCCAAGGGTCAGCTCCCAGTGTTCTCTCCTGTCTATCTGATGAATCTGGGCATCTGGAGGCAATGTAGAAATTGCCTCATGTACACACACAACCCTCTCCTCCTACCACCCAACACTACAACCTGTGAGAAATGCACTTATCTTGCCAAACTGGAGGTAAAGCTCTCTCCAACCAAGACTGAACTTGATAGTCATGAGGAGAAGGTAAACATTTGTACCACACCACACTCATCACATAGTCTCACTAAATCTACACTACCAAAATCCACACATAGTAACACAAAAACATTTGCAGAGGCTCTCAGTAATAATCTGTCTAAGCAACAGAGACCTCCAAAGCAGAAATGCAAGCAACCTCCATCCCCCAACACAACCCAAATGACACATAGCCCACAGACTCAGTGTGCCACTCAACCACAACCAATAAGGCAAAACAATGTACCCAACACACTAGTCATAGGTGACTCTAAAGTCAGGCACACTGATGTCCCACTCACCAGGCTAAACAAGGAGAAGGTTACTGTCATCTGCCTGTCGGGTGCCAGGATCCGCCACATAACCCACACACTCAGGTCACTCCACAACAAGTGCAAATATGACTCCATCATTGTCCATGTTGGTGTGAATGACCTGAGACATACCTCCCTGGACTACATGAAAAGAGGCATGGAAGAGCTCTCTGATCTTGTAGCCCAGGCAGGTATGACCGTAGCCCTGAGTAGCATTCTGCCATTGCCCAGAATGATACCACAGTACAAGGACAAAATGATTGACTTCAACAATTGGCTAAGTTTCTGGTGCCATTCTAAGGGGATCCAGTATCTGTCTGCTTAGGATGACATGGTCGAGAGACCATGATGCTTTGCCACAGATGGCCTGCACTTGTCGCCCCTGGGATAATGGATACTGGCTATGGCTCTTGCTGCCCCTATAGTGCCTTTTTTGGGTAAGGTTCAAATGACAAATTCACCACCATAGCAGGAACAGGCAAGCAAAAACTGAGGGTAATGCTACTCAATGCTAGAAGTCTAAATTTCAAAATGCACTCACTCAAGGCACTCCTTAAAATTAAGAACATCGATATCTGTGCAGTGACTGAGACCTGGTTCAAGGCTCCAGAGAGCACCCCTGCACTACCAAGCTATAACTCATACCACACTTTTCGGCCATGTAACCTGGACCGAAACACCAAAGGTGGAGGTGTGTCCATGTTCATTAAGGATATCCACACCTCCAGGCTAGTTGCTCAGTGTAATGCATCCAAGGTTATCCAAGTGCAACTAACTCTGGTCAAAACTGCAATCCAAACTGTAGCTTGGTACAGATCCCCCACCATGCCCCAGGATTCCCAGTCCTCTTTTCTTGATGTACTGGAAAATATTAGGGTTCAACCAAACACCCTAATATTGGGTGACTTCAACTACCCCACCATTAACTGGGAAAACTACTTGTGTACCAACTTCTTAGCTCAATGCTTTGTGGAATTCATAAACTCCAATGCCCTGGATTAACTTATCCACACCCCCACCAGGAGGCAACGGTATCCTAGACCTAGTCATTACCAACATGAGTGACTGATGTTCCACACCTGAAGTCCACTCCTTGTTGGTCCGATCTGACCATAAGCTAATAAACCTTGATATCCACATCCCGCCCCCACCCCCCATTAAGGAAACCACGGTAAAAAACTTCTCCAAAGCCAACTTCATGCTTCTTAAGACAGAAGTGGTGAACTTCATGATACCCATGCAGATGGACAATACAGTTACGACTGCTGAATCCTACACAAATGCACTCTATAAGCACTTACACGAGTGCATGGATAGTGCTATCCCAAACAGAACCAATACACTATCCTCCAAAAAAAGGAAGCCAATCTGGTGGTCCTCTGCCATAAACAAACTGTACAACAGAATGAAGAAACTGTTGCAAAAGAGAGTAAAATCCCATGAGTGGAGGAGCTCTCTGGTCAGCCTCAGTAAGAAGATGAGATCCCTTATAAGATCCTCCAAAGCTAGCTACGAAAACAAAATTGACACTAATTCTAAGGACAACCACAAAGCATTCTATAGCTATGTCAAGAATCTCAATGGCAAGACTCAGATCTGCTCTGAGTTACAGCACAATGGCATGAAAATTACAGAACCAACTGATATTGCCAACATCCTGGCAGATAGGTTCAGTGCTAATTTTACCCCACCCCCACCCCCTGAAGGGCCCATATCTATACAGGAAGAATGCAGAATCCCGGTAATCACAACTACGCAGGTAAAAGCTGCACTCTCTAAAGCCAAAAACACAGCATCCATGGGACCGGACACCATCCCAGGCTGCTTTTTACAGAAACTTCAGAACGAACTGGCTCCCCACTTAAGCACCATGTTCAATAATAGCCTTGCATCAGGCTTTGTGCCCACTGAATGGCACACAGCAACAGTTATTCCACTCTACAAAGGGGGAGCCACCACTGATCCCAGGGACTATCGACCTATTAGCCTGATGAGCCTGGTCTGCAAGGCCATGGAATGTATCATCATGGAACTCATTAACAAAGACATTGGTAACCTCCAAACTCTGGATCCCACCCAGTTCAGGTTTGTGAAAGGCAGATCATGCCTCCTGAACCTGATCGACGTCTTTGAGGCAGACACCAAAGCCGTAAATGAGGGTAAGGTGGTCCACACAGCTTATCTTGACCTCGCCAAGGCTTTCAACACCATCCCCCATTCTGGAATTATTGCTAAACTCACTAAACTAGGTATAAATCTCTATGTCACAAGATGGGTTGCCAACTGGCTCACTGACAGAACCCACACTGTAAAAGCTGCCGACTCCAAATCTGACCTCAAAGCAGTGACAAGTGGAGTACCAAAGGGTTCTGTCCTGGGACCTCTCCTGTTTGGTATCTACTTCTCTGAAGTACAGGCTAACACAGAAGGCCTCTGGCTAATGAAGTTCGCAGATGACTGTAAACTAGAAGCCATAGTCAAGTCCCCAAATGATGTGGACATCCTACAGAAGGGCCTCACTGAGACAGATGCCTTGTGTCAGAGCCATGGCCTCAAGCTCAATGCCAAAAAGTGCAGTGTCATCCCCTTTGGTAAAAACTCTGTACCCATGAATTACCACATAGGCAGCAATCTACTTAACACCGAATGTGTGATAAGAGACCTGAGGACCCAGGTGGACAGTAGTCTCTCTTCTGATAGTCACATTGCCATGGTAGTCAGAAAGTCCTTCTACGTTGCACACCTCATCATAAAAGGGTTCTCATCCAGGAAAAAAGAGGTCATTGTTCCTCTCTACTCGACACTCATTAGACCCATTATAGAGTACAATGCCCCTTTTGGAATGTACCTCACAAGAGATCTGCAGCAACTGGAAAGGTCACAGAAGTACCTCACAAAGAGGATTACTGACCTCAGACAAATGCCATTCACTCCAGCTTTACTCCGTAGCATATCACCTACTCCGAGGTGATCTCTACCTAACATATAAAGCTATGTCAAACCCAGAGCTGCTGGACATGCTACACCTAAAGAAATCCAAATCCCTCCGAGCTACACGCTCTAGGGACCTAAACCTTGTCACCACAATAAACAGGACATGCTGGTTAGATAGATTCCTGTCCCAGAGACTTCCCATACTCTGGAACAGGCTACCCATCTATGTCAAGCAAAGTTCTTCATTAGCACTCTTCAAGAAAAATCTTGATGAGTTTATGGGAAATAGGAAATACACCCCGGGGATCACTTCTGTGTCTCTCCTCGACAGTGGCCCAGGAAAATAACTTTCTTGGGTGGCGTAAGCCAGGGAACCTTGTTGGCTAGGCTTACGTAGGCCCTTGGGCCGAGAGCCTAGTACCTACCTATGAACCTATAAGTTATTCATGTAATTCTTTGAAATGGCATAACATCTAATCTCATATAATCAAACGTGTCACTTCGAACCCCAAAACATCAAAACATAAATAACAAACAAAAATCTATTTTTGTAGGAACGCACCACACTCCATTTGATAATTACTTACAACCATTCTGAGACTGCATTACAGTGTATAAAGGACAAATTCCCTGATCCCCACTGTTCTGCCATCTCTCAAAAAATGCTGGTACTTATCAAACAGCTAACTTTTGATTTGCTGTACTGGCTTTTCCTTTTTATTTTGGCTAAATAAACAGTTGATCAAACAATGGCAACTCATGGGTTCATAGGTAGGTACTAGGTTACTGACCCTAGGGCCTATATAAGCCTAGCCAAACGGTACCCTGGCTTTTGCCACCCAAGAAAATTATTTTCCTGTGCCCCTGTCAAGCAGAGCCACAGAAGTGATCCACTGGGTGAATTTCCTATCTCCCATCCAATCATCAAGATTTTTCTTGAAGAGTGCTAATGAGGAGCTTTGTTTGATATAGATAGGTAGTTTGTTCCAAGTATGGGAAGTCTCTGGGACAGGAATCTATCCCTCCAGCATGTTCTGTTTATTGTGGTGACAAGGTTTAGGTCCCTAGAGCGTCTAGCTAGAAGGGATTGGGATTTCTTTAAGTGGAGCATGTCCAACAGCTCTGGGTTTGACATAGCTTTGTATGTTAGGCAGAGATCGCCTCTGAGTAGGCGATATGCAACAGAGTAAAGCTGGAGTTTTTTGAGACGGTCTCTGTAGGGCATCTGTTTGAGGCCAGTAATCCTCTTTGTGAAGTATTTCTGCTGCCTTTCCAGTTGTTGTAGATGTCTTGTGAGGTACATACCAAAAGGGGAGTTGTACTCTATAATGGGTCTAATGAGTGATGAGTAGAGGGGAACAATGACCTCTTTTTTTCTGGATGAGAAACCTTTTGTGATGAAGTGTGCCATGTAGAACAATTTCCTGACTACTGTGGCGATGTGATTATCAAAGGAGAGACTACTGTCCACCTATGTCCCAAGGTCTCTTATCACACTTTCAGTGTTAAGCAAACTATCACCTATGTGGTAGTTCATGGGTACAGAGTTTTTACCAATAGGGATGACAGTGCACTTTTTGTCATTGAACTTGAGGCCATGGCTTTGACACCAGGCATCGGTCTCAGTGAGACCCTTTTGTAGGATGTCCACATCGTTAAGAGTTTTGATTATGGCTCCTAGTTTGCAGTCATCTGTGAACTTTGTTAGCCAAAGACTTTTTGTGTCAGCCTGTACTTCAGAGAAGTAGATACCAAACAGGAGAGGTCCCAGGACTGAACCCTGTGGTACTCCACTTGTCACTGCTCTGAAGTTGGATTTAGAGTCTGCTACTTTCACAGTGTGGGTTCTGTCAGTGAGCCAGTTGGTAACCCATCTTGTGACATAGGGATTTATACCTAGTTTAGTGAGTTTATCTATAATTCCAGAGTGAGGGATGGTGTCGAAAGCCTTGGTGAGATCTAGATAGGCTGTGTGAACCACCTTACCTTCATCTATGGCTTTGCTGACCACTTCAAAGAAGTCTATCAGGTTTAGGAGACATGATCTACCTTTTAAAAACCTGAACTGGGTAGGGTCCAGAGTTTGGAGATTACCAATGTCATTGTTTATAAGTTCCATGATGATATGTTCCATAGCCTTGCAGACCAGGCTCATCAGGCTGATGGGGTGGTAGTTCTCAGGGTCCGTGGTGGCTCCCCCTTTGTGGAGTGGGATAACCATTGCTGTGTGCCATTCAGTGGGCACAAAGCCTGAGGTGAGGCTATGATTGAACATGGTACTTAGGTGGGGTGCCAGTTCATTCTGTAGTTCATGTAGAACTCAGCCTGGGATGTTGTCAGGTACCATGGATGTTGTGTTCTTAGCTTTGGAGAGTGTTTTTTACCTGTGCAGTCATGATTACAGGAACTTTGCATTCTTCTGGTATAGAGATGGGCCCTTTAGGGGGTGAGAGAGGGGTAAAGTTAGCACTGAACCTATCTGCCAGGATGTTGGCAATATCAGTTTGTTTTGTATATTTAGTGCCATTGTGCCATAACTCAGAGCAGATCTGAGTGTTGCCATTGAGATTCTTGACATAGCTATAGAATGCTTTGTGGTTGTCTTTGGAATCAGTGACAATTTTGTTTTTGTAACTAGGTTTGTAGGATTTTATGAGGGATCTCAGCTTCTTACTGAGGCTGTCGACGGAGTTTCTCCAATCATGGGATTTTACTCTTTTTTGCAACAGTTTCTTCCTTCTCTTGTATAGTTTGTTTATAGCAGGGGACAACCAGATTGGTTTCCTTTTTTGGGAGGATAGCATCTTGGTACTGTTAGGGATCACACGATCCATGTACTTGTGTAAGTGCTTATAAAGTGCATTTGTATTTGATTCAGCAGTCGTACCTCTATTGTCAGTCAGCATAGGTGTCGTGAAGTTTGCCACTTCTGTCTTAAGAAGCGTGAAGTTGGCTTTGGAGAAAGTTTTTATGGTGGTTTCCCTAATGGTGGGTGGGGGTGGGATGTGGATGTCTAGGGTTATTAGCTTGTGGTCGGAGCTGACCAACGAGGAGCTGACCTCTGGTGTGGAACACCGGTTGCCCATGTTGATAATGACCAGGTCTAGGATATTGCTGACTGAATCACACTTATCCTCTTATGTTTCTTCTTGCTATACCCCTTCCTCCTGGGCTATGGACCCTCTGCAGCATTAATCAATAGAAGCTAACCTTATACTAGTACTTGTGTTTTCCTGCCTTTTCTCTTTCTCCTTCTTTGACTTAATGAATGATAATTTTCAAATATTGTGCAACTTGTACTTGATCGTATCTTAAACCTACGAAAGACTCTGTACTTGATTGTTTCTTAAACCTATGCAAAGACTCTGTACTATTGTTCACAAAAACAATTTTTATTTTTTTTCCAACCATTTTTGCTCTCTAATGTATTTGAATCTAGTCATTTTTTAATTATTGTATTCCGTAATTTACTTATGCTTGGAGCTTTTCTCCCCGGGCCTCTATTGAAAATGGACATGTATCCAGCTAGACTAGCCTAGTCAACAAATATAAAATAAATAAATAAATTGTTGCCCCTGGTGGGGTGTGGATAAGTTGATCTATCTATCTATCTATCTATCTATCTATCTATCTATCTATCTATCTATCTATCTATTTATCTATCTATCTATATAGCCATATCTATGGAGCTACTTAGGATAATCAAAAATCAAAAAAACGCTGAAGACAAAAAAGCCGAGATGAGAATCACGAAAATGAAAATGCCGAATTGCAGTAGTATTCCCAGGGTAAGTAAACACTTGCCCAATGTGAGGAATCATGCCCTTTTCCCCACTATAGTGCAATTCTGGAATTGGTATATATAGTTAGGGGGTGTGTGGTGGGCACAGCCCCACATCGGGGTGTTGGTGGTGTAGCCCCCCTACCTAGGTGGCTTTTAGATAGATCATTGTGTTTCACTGTAGTGTTGGGCAAGTGTATACTTACTCTGGGAATACTTACATGATTCAGCATTTTCATTTTTGTGTTTCTTGTCTCGGCCTTTTCATCTTCTGTGTTTTGGATTTTCAATTATTTGAAGTAGATCCATATCTATATATCTATATCTATGTATCTATATATAGATTCATAGGTAGGTACTAGGCTATCTGCCTAAGGGCATTTATAAGCCTAGCCAGAGTGTGTCAGCTTTCACTGCTCCATTGATTAATTAACTGAGCCTCTGTCAAGAAGAGCCTCAGTGTAGAACAGTGATACAAAAAATGACCAATTACAGGCTCAGCCTGGGTGGTTATGTTAAAACGTAACAAGAGTGCAATAAAGCAGGGGATAACATTATGAGGAAACACTGAAAATTTGAAAAGCAATATATACCTGCAAATACAGAAGATGAAAACTAAAAGGAAATACCATTAATAGTTGGAAGGATAAGAGGTGAAAGAGTTATGACTAGTACAAGGCAAGTTAGGAAAGGTAAGTAGAGTGCAAGAGATGAGTGAGTGAGTGAGTGAGGACTAAATTATGTGGAGGAAGTTTAGAACAATATAGATGCAGACCAGACCACAGCTGAGAATAAGTGATTCTATGGCAGAAGGGTGTGTCTGTACATATACAGTTCATAGGTGTGAGAGCTTGTTCCCACACCAAGGGTGGGGGGGTGGGGGGGGCTTGACCCCCTGCAAAAAATGTGTCTACATTTTACCTTCTCAGGAGTGTTGCTGTTAACCTCCCAGGGTTTTTAATATATTGTGTTCAGGAGGGGATGGCATAATGGTTAAGATGTTTACCTCACAGACAGAAAATACAGGGTCTGATTCTCAACTTTGGAATAGAAATTGGTTGGGCTTAAAATGGTGGCCAAGGGCAGTTAACCTCGTACTTACCAATGCACCTATAAGGACTTGTTTATTAAATAAGAAATAATTATTCATAATAGACCTAACTATTAATTAAACAGTGATATGTTTCATACTTTGATCATATACACAGAAAATACCTGTTAGTATAACAGGTGTGCACAATTACAGCTCTTAAATTATTATTATTATTTGTTTATTTTTTTCACAAACTCATGTTACTGATGTATTGTCTTCTGTCTTGCTTATATTTATAAGGAGGCATCAAGAAAATTTACTGCCAAGAGAATGCTGTGTTCATTTCAGCTATATGACTAAAAAGGGTCCCTGTGCCCTGGTTCATCTACCTGCATAAAAATAAATTAAAATGTACTGACCTATAGGGCCCTAATCATACCCCAAATACCATGATGCAACATGGCAGTGCAAGTAGCTTCTCAATGTACTTTTGGAAATGATGGCTGGATCTGTACACAATGGCACAATATATTAATTTATTTTATTTCTTTACCATTTGTTGACTAGGGGAGGGCTGTTATCCAGGTGGACTGTTTTCAGGATCAGCAAAGGAAAAGTTAGTACAAAGTAAAAGTAAACAAATAAATAGTTGATGGTACTGAGTAAGAGTACAAATACAATATTAAACATGCAAAAACATGCATGCAATAAAACATTATAGCAATGTTGTAAAGTCTATCTAACGTAGTGGGAGTCTATCTAATATGATATTAAGCACGCAAAAACATTATAACAATATACTATAAGTCTGTCTAACAAGGCAGGAATCTAATTAATTTTAAAGTATATACACTTCTCCTTAATTAGTCTGGTTTAAAGTTAATTTAGGCTAAAGTGACAGAATCGTAAGATGGATGCTGGAGGGCTGGTAGATTAGCAAGTGAAGTACAATAAATGAGGTTTGTGCTGTGAGAGTTAGAGTGGGATGGAGATATATTGTGGAGAAGGGCACAGAATAGAGAGAGGAAGGGGTTATCCCGGCATGGATGTCTTAGCTTTAAGTTATGAGGTAAATATAGAGAGGTAGGAGAGAGAGACAGAGTAAGCATAGTGAAGTTATGGTGTTA
Source organism: Protopterus annectens (assembly GCF_019279795.1). Classification (NCBI taxonomy): domain Eukaryota; kingdom Metazoa; phylum Chordata; order Ceratodontiformes; family Protopteridae; genus Protopterus; species Protopterus annectens. Next base: position 728,409,854 of record NC_056730.1, read on the forward strand.
AGTGATGTCTTGTGGAGAAGAGTATTTACAAGCAGCCCTTGAGTGTAGAATGCTCCTGAGATGAAGGGGAAGGAGGTGATGTCTGTTAGGTTTGCAGGGATTGCTTGCCATGTCTGAGAAGTTGTAGTCAGTCGAGAAAAGTTTTGTGAGTGGGAGAGAGAGGATTGTGATCTAAGGATGTACAATGTGATTCTTTGAGAGAACTGTGTGGAAAAGAAAATGAAGGAGTCCTGGTATAAGAGTTTGTAGATTAGGCAGGCTAGGAGAAGTGTGGATCTTTCACTTATGGGAAGCCATTTTGCTTTAATTAGTACTTGGCAGTGGTGCTCTATTTTGAGGGGCTAATTTGATGAATATACAGATTTTATTGGATAAAGTCGACATAGCTGAGTGTTTTTTCTTTGAGCCTTGGCAATAATAGCGAGGCTGAATTCTAGATTTGGTAGGAAAACTCTTCTTCTCATTAACAGATTTTTTGGCCAAAAAAAAGCATATTTACTTTAGATTTAGTATTAGAGATGTGAGACACTCTGATCCTGTAGAGGGATGAAGCCTGACTATGGCCCACCTGAACCAGGTTCAACTACTGTCTCAGACAAGTGATGGAGTGGCAGGTAAGGGATTGATGTGCTCATCCTGGGTGAATGGGTGTTTGTTGATATGCTCCCTAATGGGTGGCATGGTCCAAAGAGAGGAGTTGCCCTCAGATGCAGTCAATGAGCATGGGTTGTGGGGAAAGGGAGTGGTTAAGGCATTAACAGAAAGAAAACACCTGGATGGAAGCACAGATCAGGCAAGCCCCCAGGATGCCCTCAGGATGACCAACCCCAGCAATACTGGAGTAAATCTGGGGAGGGTAGGAGAACATCTGGCAGACCCAGCATTGCCATGGGTTACTGGAGGCCATGGTGGTATACATGAGGTCCAAGAGGACCAAAAATTGTAGTATTAGTGATCTGAAATTGAAAGTTCTGGGACTGGTCCAGACAGGTGCTATGTTGACTGCATGTGGTTTCTAAGTGTTCTTAGAAGTTCTGCCTTATTTTCCAGTTTTGTAGGACTGTGCTGTGTCAAAGATCATGTTTTAAGTTTGTGTGTGCGTGTGTGTGTGTGTGTGTGTGTGTGTGTGTGTGTGTGTGTGTGTGTGTGTGTGTGTGTGTGTGTGCGCGTGTGTGTGTGTATGTATGTATGTGTGTGTGAGTGTTCATTACAAGATTGATGAGACATTGGGGGCTGGTGCAGGGGAAGGAACAGAATTCTTTTAGGAAATTGTGTACTAGTAATTGTCCTGATAGCAAAATGACAGTTTGATTTGTCCAGGTGTCTTTGTTGCAATTGCCCTGTAAGTACTGGAGGAAGTTGACCTATGTCTTCTAGTTGTCTGTAGCAAGATCTCTAAATTGTATGAATAGCTGGTGGTTTTCTAGGCTAGGTCTTGTTTCTAGGAGGACCAAATATCCTTGAGTTTATAGAAAGATTTACATTTTGCGACAGTCAGTTGTTTAAAGTACTTTTAAGGAATCTGGTTACTTGGGGGGGGGGGGGTATTTATTATTTATTTATTTGACATTTGTTGACCGGGTTAGTCCAACTGAGCTAATAGCCCTTTTTCAGGGGAGTCCCAGGGAAAAAAGCTCTACAGTTAACACATATGCAAAGTATAGTACAGTATTAAAAAGGCAGTTTGTAGTTGAAAATGAATAGTGTTAGGTCCACAGTTTACATGTATGCAAAGGACAATACAGTATTAATAAAGTTAGTACAGAGTTTACTATAATATTGTAAAGGCATCAAGGCTATATACAAATTTATACAATCTTGTCAGGAACACCTTCATTAAAGAATTTGCTACATAGTAGCATAGAATATGAAATAATGTTTGCAAGCATTTAGCTACTGCTTATTTAGTTTACAAATAGTTTTAGTCATAAACATATTAGACTAGGCAGAGTAGGTAGTGTAAGGTATTTAGAAGACAGCTTTGCTGAATATGGAATTTAAGAGTAAGAAAGGGGAGGTAGAATGCTGAGGAGGTGAGGGTAGACAGTTAAGGAGGGCGTGTGCAGTGGCAGGTCCAGGTGCTTCTTTTCTTAGAAAGTTTTTGGTAGCACTCTTGAATTGTTTTGATTGTTTAATACTTCTAATTTTGGGGGGGGGGGGGTTGTTCCAAGAGAGGGCAGGGGACTAGCTATAAAGGTTATGTCCTATTTTGCTTTTTGGTTTGTAGACTTGAAGTAGAGTTTGATCAGTGCTACGGAGAGTCCAGGGAGGGGTGTAGAGGAAGACAAGTGAGGAGATGTTGAGACAGAAAGAAGGCAAATACAGGATGAAATGAATGACCTGAAACTGCGAGAGAAGTAGTTGATGAGGAAATTCTATCCAATTTAAGCTGTTGATAAAAAGACAATGGTGAGATTTATAGGTTTGATTTGCAATCTGGCAACTTTATTATAGGTAGTTTCTAATTTATGTTTATGTAGAAGTTGCAGTAATTTGTTGACGAGTGATATAACTACAGTTTCTTTGTTGCATTCTGATAGGATGGAACTCAGGAGGCATTTTTAGGTCATTTAGTAATGAAGAAATGTTCTAGGATGATGACCTGAAGGAAATTAGTTTAGGAAGTGGTATTTGTTTCCTGTAGTTAGACAGAATGTAATGGGGCAGTGGTCTGTAAAGGAGGGTAGAATATGCTGATGTTCTTGATTTTGTTTATGTTGTTTTTGATTAAAAGGTCAAGGTGAGAGTGACTACCTGTTATTTTATTTGGCCTAGATGGATGTTCAGTCATTTGAGTCAGTCCATTGGTGGACAGAAGGTCACTTATTTCTCAGCTTAAAAGACAGAAAAGGTTCACACTGACATCACCAGTTAGCACTATGTCTTTAATTGACCAAGTAGACTGGGGGCATTATTGTAAAAGGTTGTTGAATTTGGCATGGTCGAGGGGTGGGGAGGTACTTAGGCAGTGATTAGTGCCCGAGGAGATGGTCGTTTGATGTGTATTCTTACTGCTATCCATTTGGACTTGTGATCATTGGTGGAGTTGTTTTGACCTAGCAAAGTTACTCTTAGGCCATGTTTGATGAGAAGTAGTGATCTTCCCCATTTTCAGATCCAAGGCAAGGGTTGTGAAAGTAAGAGTAAGAAGGAAAGTGATGGATTAAGTTAGGGATGGCTGTCTTCACCCATGATTCTATTACAGTTAGTATGTCTGGGTTTGTGGTGTTGAGAAAGCCTTATATTTGATCCAGTTTAATGAGTTGTCCACCAGCTTTGATTAAGGTGGTGGATAGGTTTGTATGGAGATTCTTTGGTTATAATATTGTGGAGGCTGAGGAGGACCTGGGTTGGGTTCAGTGTGCAGCTAGAAAGCAGGAGAAGAGCAATTAGTGAGATAAGTCTTGTAGAGAATTTGAGGATCTTTAATTTAGTGGGTTGTATATGTGTAGGTGTCTTGTATGTGACTTGGTATCTGATGGGGTTGCATGTGTTCTTGATGGGTGTGCAAGATAGTTGAAGGACTTACGAGGGTAGTGTTTATTATGGTAGAGGAGGTATATTTGAAGCGTTCATTTTTTTTGTTCCCCTTGGACCTCATCCTCAGTGTCCCATGTTCACATGGTCATGGATCTTAACGCTTCCTGTGGGCTCAGCAGTCTGTGCTTCTCTCAGGTGGGAGGTTTTTTTTTACTTTGTGTGCCTACCCAACTTCCCTTTCCCTGACCCCGATGCTCATTAATTATGTCTGAGAGCAACTCTTCTCTTTGGACCGTGCTTCCCCTTAGGGAGTGTCACCAATGAGTACCCCCCCCCCCCACTTCCATGAAGTGCAAATTTTGAAGGGTGTATTAAATTGGATATATTGTTTTGAAGAAATGTTGGAAAGTAGAAAAGACTAAAGTATAGTGGATGAGTGGATGAATTAGAAAGAAAAAGAGGGAGGAGAGAAAGAGGGGAGTATGATACTAAGTACAGGACTTGGAGAAGGTAGTAGGGACATTTAGGGGGGATGTAGGGGAAGAAAGAGAATTCTTTTAGGAAACCATATGCTAGTAGTGGGCTTGAGCAGTTACTCATTAAGGAAGAGATATGCCTAGTACTTCTAGCTGCATGTAACCTGTGCCAGGCCACATCTTGGGTTCTCTTTACAAGATGCCTGGAGATGTGTCTTTCATTATTCCTCATTCCATGCCATTTATGTTATCCTTAAGATCTATTCATCCATGCACAAATATTACTAGCTTTCTCATTTCTAAAACAGAATGTTGAGACGTTTCAGTGGTATATGCCAAATACATGTGTAGATACAGACTGATACATAGGCACTTACCTGTAACCACACACCTGAAAAAGTCTTGATATTATGTTTTATATGAAGTGCTTCACTGAAAACTGACATACAATCCATGGAATTTTACAAAATCACTGCACCTCTTAACTCAGAGCACATTTTTGATATTGTAAGTTATACCATTGCCTTTTATATTTAATTTCTGCCACAATCATATATTTTGAATTGACCTATTTATTTAACTATATTGTTAAGAATTAATTAGTATGTGCTATTAATGAAATAGTTGTATGTTGTTCTTGTTTGTCTTTCACCTTTTCCCGGTAAGGGGTCACCACAGCAGAACTCCAGTCTGCTAATGATTGGCAGTAGATTTTTATGAAACACCAAGGTGCCAGCTCGATGCCCAACCTTCAACAAAGGCACGCCCATTTACGCACGCATGTCTTTCGAATGCTACCCAACCGCGGGGAGGACATGCAGACTCCACACAGAAGGCACTCCCAAGCCCAACCGAGAATCGAACGGGAGAACCTCTTACTGTGAGGTAACAACGCTACCGCTGTACCACCACAGCATTCTTAAAATAAAGTATTTCATGTAAAGAATGAATTGATTGCTTTAAACTCTCGGCATGCATTTTGCAGCAGTTCTACATTTAGAGTCTGTGCTGTCCATGGTCATTACTCTGAAATTCATTAACAGTTTTCATAAATAAATGATTGCATCTCTCCTCCTTTTGAAAATCACTACCTTTTTATTCACCATATATAGTTTTTTCACACATCATTACTTCATCCACTATGCCAATACATATAGTCTGTATGTATGTATTTCTACTGCTAAGAGATCTTTCTATGCATGATAGATTTTGTCCTTGCTTTCTTACATTTTGCCTGCTAGGTCATCTGGTGTAAGTACAACTCATTTTATGTGTGTCTTTCTTATTATAATAGTAATAATCTTTTCCCCACTCTGTAGTCATTCTTTCAGTTTTGTTTTCCATATCTAGTACTTCTTGCTCATGACATTAAGTATAAACTGAAATGCTTCCAGCAACTCTTCAAACCATGTCAAATATCTTCTCAGCTTTCCAACCCACACTGGTATCAACTCTGCTACACCTCTTCATCTTATGTGAAAGAAGAGAGGTTGGCAGTTCCTTCCATCCATCCATCCATCCATCCATCCATCCATCCATCCATCCATCCATCCATCCTCTTTCAATACTGCTTTATCCAATTCATTTATTTATTTATTTAAAATTTGTTGACCGGGAAAGTCCGACTAGGCTACACAGAGCCTATTTTAAACGGAAGCCTGGGGAGAAATGCTCCAGTCACATGTCTTTAGAATGTGGGAGGAAACCGGAGTACTCAGAGGAAACCCACGTGAACGCAGGGAGAACATGCAAACTCCGCAGAGAGGGCTCCCCAGCTGAGAATCGAACAGGAGAACCTTTTGCTGTGAGGTGACAACGTTAACCGCTGCACCAGTGCACCACCCCAATTCTGGGGTGTGGAGAGCTGAAACCTGTCAAGACAAGCCATGGGTATAAGACAAGCCCTAGTCCTTAAAGTCCCCTTATTGTAGTACTTACAAGGATAATGAGTCAGACCTGGAACTACTTGCAAGTTGCTTACATGTATCTTGTGGTTACCCCCCCCCCCCCCACACTATATTTCTTTTAACATTGGCATTCTGTATTGTAGTAGTCATTCAAATTGTCACACTGGACACACTCCCTTTTTAGCTAACTTGCCTGAAAATGTTATTTTTCTGAGATATAAATTATTTACTTGTGAACAGTGTCTGAGAATGATCTCCATCTATACTGAAGACAAAGAAAGAGAGAAAAGAAATGAATTATACTCCATATTCACTACCTCTCACCCTGATACCTAACTAAACTTTATTTCAGAGACTAATATTCAGACCTAACAGTACTTACTGCTAAATAAGCAAAATGTTCTGTGGCAAATGGGCTTCATTAAACCTGAGACAGTAATGAATATCAAAAGTTGTGGCAGAAGTGCATTGTGCAAATGCACTTATATTTTGCATGTAAAATAAGAGACTGCTTTAGATATGGTTGAAAAAGCATGTTTGCTGACCAACTGGGTGAGCAAATGCTGAGTCAGCTAAAGCACAGAATACAGGACATGTCCGTAAGCCCGACAGTAAAATGCAAAGCAACTGTTGAATAAAAACATAGTTGATAAGGACTCATGAAAGACAGGATATACTGATAAGCTGAATAAAACATTTGATTAAGCAAAGGGAAGTGAAGATAATCATGGGTGGAAACTTTACTTATGGGCAGGCAGTACCAACAAGAGTTGGGTGGTATAGCCCTGCACTTGACTGGATAAGAAGAGAGTTAAGTTTTCATGGTAATAATTTACTGTCAGTTTGCAGCTCCAGACTCCCATTTAGTAGATAATGGACTTTGAACACAGGAGAGGAGAGTAACTATTTGCAAATGTATGCTTATTTATATGAGAAGCACTTACTCATTGTTTCTTAGGAATCTACACTGTACTGCCACAAAGAGACTTGTGTTATATGTTTTCACTAATATGAATACTGATAGTTCTTTCTATGCTTCTGATTTATTTGATACATAATTAATTCACAGACACAAAATGCATTATTACTTCAGCATATGGCAGGCATATGACAAAAGACAAGATAAGTTCATGCCAATTGTGCAGTACCTGCCAGAACTACACTGCTGCATATCTTGTCACATATACACTGACTATATACAGTGAAGGACTTACGAAAAAGGCGTTTTACACTTCTGCATTTTATTAGTAATCCACTTAGTACGTCTTCTCATATACTTGAATAATTTTAAATACTCTTTAGGCTACTCTCTGTTACCCCACTTAAGATCTGTGTTTTAGAATTGGAGTGAACTGCGGACATTTTGCAACAGTAGAGGCAGTGAAGTTTACAAATACCTTTCTGTCGATGCTATGCAGCTACAGAAAAGATTACGGATAATTGCAAACATTAACAGAGGCTAAAGCCAACAGAAACTCAAATCATTCATCTTGTTTTTTTTCTTTTTTTTTTTTTTTTTTGCGCTGGCATCGCAGCTGTAACAAACTCTCTCTAAGTGCCACAGATCCTGTTCTTTTACTTGGAAAGCTGCTGTCATCATGCTTGGCCACAGAGAAACAACAATGCCTAAGCTAGCTACGCTACCATCCCATCTTAGTTGCTGCCCCACAATCCAAGTCATTTGAAAGGGCTGCTGTTCATGAGCTCACTAATTTCCTCACTGTGTGCAATCTGTTCTGTTATCACCAGACAACATAGTTTCAAGCAGGGAAATAGCACACCTTCCCTGGCACAGTGCTTAAATTAGCCAGTCTACATTCTGCTCCATATCTTTCATAAAGACTACATTGGGTTGCCTTTATTTGTCTAATGAATAATTTTGATATGATAAAACAGTCCTCTAATGTGCCCTCTAAAATCTTAACCTCTTTCAATAGGCACAAAACTGTTTGTCTGATAAAGATTCTGGAAGTACAGAGCAGTTTTAAATTGTCCAGCTGTATCAGTTTCCCTTCTTTTTAGGGTCTGGAATATGTTATGCCTAACGTTTGCTCCTTCTTCACAGCATCTTTTGTAACTTTCACACATCCTTGTGTTCTGTGTGAATAACTGTACATAGAAACTGCAATCATGTCAGCTCTCATTCCAGTCCTTACCTTCACTTAGTTCTGTAGCAATCTTTTTTCATATAATGAGAAATGATTTGCATGAACTGGATCTGTCATCTGTCGTAAGGAGGCAGACATGCATTATGTGCCAAACTCTAATATACTTACACTCTCATTTTATTCTGTATCCTAACAGGAATATCCTGTTACCTCCCCTTAACCATTTCCTAACTTGTATAACTTACATAGTTAGATCACTTTAACTTCCTCATGCACATGCTTAAAATTTAAATGTTGTGGGCAGGAAACAATAAATAATTCAAAAGTGGTGTACATGTTGGAGTGAAGGAAATATTATTCTTAAAGCAAATGTACACTGTTAGATTTATAAGTTAAAGAGTACATCTAATGTGTCAGGAAAAAAATTGATGTTGTAGTTTCCATGGTTTAGAATATTAAACTAAGTTGTCCGTCTGTAACTGAAGCTTTTAGCTAAGCATACATATCACTGCTCATATCTACATATATGTATATAGTGTGTGTGTGTGTGTGTGTGTGTGTGTGTGTGTGTGTGTGTGTACACACACACACACACACACACACACACACACACACACACACACACACACACATGAATTTCTCAGTTGTTATATTAATTAAAATGTGTGCTTAAGAAATGCACAATGCATGTGTACGAAATTTGGAGCTAACACCAACTTCTTTTTCTATATGCAGACAACGATATTTGCTGTTCTTTACTTCATAAAGTTACTTTGAATGGCATGAGACATTAAATCACTAATAACCTGGACAAAGTGTACTTGTTGATCCAACACTGGAACAGTCTGTTACCGGTGACAGTCATTTTATTTATTTATTTGATAACCAGGTGAGTGAACTGACCCAAAAGTGTCCCTTTTAAAATGACCTGAACACGGAAAGAAGTTTTAAATAGTCAGCATGAACAAAAAGAAATTCAGATGCATTTACACTATATGTCAGAGCATATAAGAGCAATGAAATAGTACAGCGCTGGAAGCATCAGGCATCAGCAGTAGTTACTTGCAGTTTTAAATGTTTTAAATGTGCTTATATTTTCCTAATTCACTAGTATAATAGGTTCAGCAACTTTATTTATTTTAACATTTCTGACTGTGGTGGCACAGAGCACTGTGGTGAGCATTGCTGCCTCATAGGTTCATAGGTTCATAGGTAGGTACTAGGCTATCTGCCCGAGGGCATTTATAAGCCTAGCCAGAGTGTGTCAGCTTTCACTGCCCCATTGATTAATTAACTGAGCCTCTACAAAGAAGAGCCAATGAAGTGATCCCAGGGGTGTATTTTCTGTTACCCAGCCACTCGTCAAGGTTTCTCTTGAAGAGTGTTAGTGAGGGGCTCTGGCTAATGTAGTTAGAAATTTAGTTCCAAAGCATGGGGAGTCTCTGTGACAGGAATCTATCCCTCCAGCATGTTCTATTTATTGTTGTAGTGAGGTTTAGCTCACTAGAGCGAGTGGCTCACAGTGACTTGGATTTCTTTAGGTGTAGCATGTCCATCAATTCTGAGTTGGACATGGCTTTGTAAGTCAGGCAGAGATCACCTCTGAGTAAGCGATAGGCCACTGAGTACAGTGGCATATCGCCACTCATAGTACTTGGTTCACAAGTCTGGTTCTCAGCTGGGGTTCCTGCTATATCAGAAAGATGTGCTGTAGGTGAATTGGTAATCTTCCTAACTGTACACAAATGTATGTGTGCCATGTGCCACTGAGTGCATGAGGGGATCCTATGATGGGCTAGCACCCCACCGGGAATAGTTTCTCTACTTTGTACCCATTGAGTTCTGGGACCCACCACCATGACTTGTGTTAAGTGAGTAATCAGAAATGGATAAATGAGTGAATGAATGAATTTGTTTACTGGAAAGATGTGATGGTCTAGACAGAGTAGTTTTCAGCCACAGCATAAGCCATGAGGCCAGACTCTAAATGAATATATTCATTACATCTGATAAGACATGGAGAAACTGTAAATGTGTAACATGAGATAATCAGATGACACAGCCTGTGAAGATTGGGGAAAAATGGGTGAAGGCTGCCTGCCTAGTCAAATAGAATTTGATACATAATTCTAATATTTGTATATATAAATGTAAAATACATGCTTGTGTTCTTAAATGAAAGAAAACACTGTAAGATGTGAACTTCAAGATTGTTGCAACATTGCCATCTGCTGTAAGCAAAACCAAGCCAAGCATTTCAAACGTTCTTTGAAGTTACAATTTTCTAAAAAGTGGTGCCGAAGTGGCTGGCTGAACACATTCTTTCTATTGTCTTAACTTATGGAATAATTGTTGGAGTGTACATGTGAAATGTCTTTTATTTTTGTAGTTTCCTGAGAGCAGGTGTTAGATTGCTAAATAATGCAGTTTGTGGCCTGGGAACTCCAGATTAAGTGTCAAAATGATGTAATGTGTATGCTGAGAAAACCTAAGTGTTAAAATGATGTAATCTGGGAGGGCCTTAGCAGAGCTGTTTGTTAGTGAGTTTAAAAACTATTGTTGAGAGAAAGAGACTGAAAGCATTTTGTCTTGAACCATCAACCCCAGCACTGCTTATGCTCTTTATCTATATAAGTAGGATTGTAGCACTGTGATTTGTCTTAGGAATAGCTAAATATTAAAAAGTTAGATTAAGTGTTTTTCTTTGACATCAGACCTGTCCTACTGTATTATTTTAAGTTTCTGTGTGATCTCTGAACTCTTAGATATCTCTGTGGTGTAGCAGTATTGTCTTGTGTTTTTAATTATTTATTATTAAATATTTTTAAAACCTTTACCTGTGGCTGGTTTGTGTAGAGACAAAGTAAGCTCTAGAGTACATTGCATATTTATAGAGTATTGTAATAAGCCACTCTAAACAGCCTTAGACTAAATAGTCACATTACCAATTGGATAATAATATTGCACAATAATAATTGGACATCCTTTCAAGGACCTTTGGGTAGCTGATAATTGTTAGCTGGTGGTGGCAGAAATTACTACCGTATAGTCTTGGTAAAGGGGCACAGCTGGAGAATCTGTGTCAGCCTTTCCCAGGAGTGTCTGTGAAGTTGTATAAATACTTATCTCAAAGTGTGGGTATGTGTCAGCTCCCTGGGCAGGGACACAAAGCACTGGTTGGACAGAGAGGGTACTGGAGGTTAGCTTGCCAGCTAGGCTGAGATCTGGACCCTATAGCTGTGCCAGTGGGGAGTCTTATTGGGGACCTGGAGAACAAGGGAGCAACCAGCCCCAGACTTACTGTGATCTCTGTGTGCACTTAAGGGAAATTGTACTTTACTGTGTGTATTTGTTATTCTTTCCTCTTCTGTGAGACGACCTCCCTGATGTTAGTGGTGAGGATTGAGGCTCCTTGATTGCTGAGCCAGGGCACGGTCGTCACATATCTGATGGCAGTGGTTGGGATAAGATATCCTCACATATCTGGTGGCAGTGGTTGGGATAATATATCCTCACATATCTGTTTGGCAGTGGTTGGGATAAGATATCCTCACATATCTGTTTGGCAGTGGTGTGGGTAGAGTGAATCCTGTAGCTTATGTACAGTGATCTCTGAAGGTGTTTTGTACTCTAAATCAGCCACACAATGTATACTCAGAGTTCAGATCACAATTGTTTTATTTCTTTTGTTAGCTTAGTTAGTCAGGGTGAGCAGGCAGCATGTCAGTACAGGAGTATGGAAAGCTGACAAGGAGCCAGCTGGTGGAGATATGCCAGGCTATGGGACTGATGCATGGAAACCTGACTAAGGCAGACCGATTGCAGCCTTGGTTACAGCTGCATCAGAAAACCGCATCCGGGAAAACAATCAGACTGGCAGTGGAGATACAATATCCTCGGTGAATGGACAGCTCAACCTTTCTGAGAAGGACAATCAGACTGGCAGTTGAGATACAATATCCTCGGAGAATGGACAGCTCAACCTTTCTGCAGTGGACTTAAAAATCTAGCTGGGGCTAAAGAGACTTGAGTTGGAGGCCAGGTGTTTGGAGATAGAAGCCGAAGAAAAGGAGCATCAGAGGAAGCACGAGGGGGAAATGCTGACTCTTCACCAGAGTCATGGAGGTAATAAGGAAGGGAGTAACTGCACCCCAGAAGTACAACAGGTCAGTAAATTTCTTCCGCAATTTAAAGAGGCCGATAATTTTGATAGTTTCATTCACATGTTTGAAAGGGTATGCAAACAGTATAGTATTGACCAAAGGCTCTGGGTATGGTTCCTCACCCACTTAATCCATGGGAAAGCTGTAACTTGTATATCACAAATACCTGACTCTGTCTGTTTTGATTATACTGCTGTAAAGAAATGTCTGTTACAATGTTTTAAGCTAACACCTGAAATGCATAGGAAAAAGTTTCATGAGCATAGACGCAAGGCAGATGAAAATGTATGTGAATATGTTGCTGAACTGAGCACTTATTTTCATAGCTGGATGAGTGGATGTCAGGTCATCACTTTTGAAGGGCTGGCAGACCTTTTGGTGAGGGAACAAGCCCTTAGCTCTTTGCCTGAGGACATGAGGATCTGGTTAGCTGATAGACAATGTGCTACTTCAGATGAGTTGGGGAAGAAGAAAGACCTATACCTGGCCAGCAGGGCAGCCCTGCACAGGAAGGGGACCCCCAGTACTGCTCATGGGTCTAAAGGAACCCATGGTGGGCAGCACAGACTGCCCCAACAGAATCTGCCAGTAGTAGGGGAAGCCACTAGTCCAGGTACACCTCCAGGAGCTAGGGTTAAATGTTTTGAATGCAACCAGTGGGGCCATGTGGCATACAGGTGTCCACGGAGGCAAGGTGGGGAACCAAAGGTAAGGGAGCCAGTAAGTGGGAAAGACAAAATGCCAATAGTGGGTTGTCTTGAGACAACTGGGGTATGGAACTACCATCCTGCAGATGTCCTGAGAGATAAGGATTTGGATGAGGCAGTACCATGTACTTATGCAGTTATACACAGTGAGGCTAGAAGACAAGCATGTGGGTCTGGTAGCCTGGGGGAGACCCAGACAGACTGCATACTTGCAGCCAGGACTGCTGAGGTGGTTACTTCAGGGAGGGAGCTATGCTGTAGCAGTGAAACTAAATGTGAGCCACAGCTGCTTGTGGGTACTGATGTTCCCTTGGACAGGGTAACTGCAAGGGTAGAGGTGAGTAGTGGTACCCAGGCTGACAGTGAGGCACCACTGTCTGAAGATGCCAGACTTCCTGTGGAAGGGGAGCTGGGAAGGGTTACAAGGAGATAGTTGAGACAGGCTCAGCTCTCAGACCCTACATTGCAAGGCCTGAGGCAGGTAGCTAGGGAGGCACCTGATTCTCAAGGGAAGGGGGAATCTGTATACTGGGACAAAGGGTTACTATACACAGAGTGGACCCCTGAGGGAGGGCTAGAAGGTGAGAGAGTACAGCAGTTGGTAGTGCCTAGAGCCTACCATCTGGCACTTCTAGCCATAGCCCTTGATATTCCCTTTGCAGGTCATATCGGCATAAAACGCACAAAGAGGCATATTATGCAAAACTTCTATTGGCCTGGAATTTCCAGAGATGTAACAGGGTACTGCAGGACCTGTGAGCAGTACCAAAAGGTAGGCAAGGCAGGAGACAAGGTGAGAGCTCCTTTGATGCCTTTGCCTGTGATTGAGGAGCCATTTCAGAGGGTAGCTATGGATATTGTGGGTCCTTTAAGCACCCCATGTTCCACAGGGAAAAAGTATATCCTAGTGGTAGTGGATTATGCTACACGATACCCTGAGGCAGTGGCTTGTCATCCATTGAGGCAGAGAAGGTGGCAAATGCTTTGTAAGACATTTTCAGCAGGGTAGGTTTCCCAAAAGAAATACTGACTGACCGAGGTGCCAATTTCATGTCAGACCTGCTGGCTTGTCTGTGGAAGTCCTGTGGGGTGAAGCACATGAAGACCACCCCCTACCATCCCCAGACTAATGGTCTTTTTGAGAGGTTAAACTCTGCAATCAAGTCCATGCTATGGGCATTTGCAGATCAGTTTGAGAGGGAGTGGGACAAATATTTGCCCCATCTGTTGTTTGCTTACAGAGAGGTTCCCCAGGAATCCACAGGTTATTCACCCTTTGAGTTGCTGTATGGGCATATGGTGAGGGGACCTCTAGATTTAATTCGAGATGAGTGGGAAGGTGAGTGTGAGTCTCACAAGAAGTCTGTTGTGGCATACGTCCTAAACCTCAGGATAAGGCTCAGGGAACTCATGGGCTTGGCCCAGGAGAACCTTGCAGAATCCCAACAACAGAAAAAGGTGTGGTATGACAGGAATGCTCGAGCTAGAGAATAAGCTGTGGGGCAGCAGGTAATGGTTTTCATTCCTGTCAGACACAACAAGCTGCAAGCAGCTTGGGAGGGACCCTACAAGGTTGTAAGAAAGGTAAGTGAAGTTAACTACATGGTGGAAGTGCTAGGCAGACGGCAGGGGCACAAATTGTACCATGGTTAACATGATGAAACCTTATTATGATAGAGAGGCCCTTGTGCTGAGTATTTGCAGTGGATTGCAGGAGGAGTCTGAGGGAGATCTGGGGAATGATCTCCTCAGTGAGGCTCAGGCTGACACCTCGGTGGAAGGGGTAGCAATATCCCAGCAGCTATTTTCTACCCAGGTTCGAGAAATCCAAGCAGTGTTGCAGGAATTTGGGGACATGCTCACTGGGAAACCAGGGAGCACCCACCTGGTGCAGCACTAGGTGGATACAGGACCCCAAAGGCCTATTAGGCAGGCCCCTTATAGGGTGCCAGAGAGAGTCAAACAGACTCTGAGGGAAGAGGTACAGGAGATGTTGGAACTAGGGGTGATTCATGAGTCCAACAGTCCTTGGGCCTCGCCAGTGGTGTTGGTGCCAAAGAAGGATGGCAGCACCAGGTTTTGTGTGGATTACAGGAAATTAAATAGTCACACAGAGTTGGATGCTTACCCCATGCTTAGGACAGATGAGGCCCTGGAGCAGCTGGGTGGGGCTAAGTATCTTACAACCATTGATCTCACCAAGGGTTACTGGCAGGTGCCCTTGACTCCCAGTGCTAGAGAGAAGTCAGCCTTTGTGACTCCTTTTGGCTTGTATGAGTTCACAAAGATACCCTTTGGGATGAAGAATGACCCAGCAACTTTCCAGAGGCTGGTGGATAATATCCTAGCAGGAGCAGGAGGGTTTGCCCTTGCTTACCTAGATGATATTGCCATCTACAGCCATTCCTGGCCAGAGCACGTTCAGCATGTCAGGGATGTGCTGGGCAGACTACAGAGGGCAGGGTTGACCATTAAGCTGAGCAAATGTCAGGTGGGTATGGCAAAGGTCTCCTACCTAGGACATAGAGTGGGGAGTCATAAGATAAGGCCAAAACCTGCCAAAGTGGAAGCTATTCAGACATGGCCTGCACCTGTTACCAAAAAGCAGGTGAGGGCATTCTTAGGGACAGCAGGGTACTACAGAAAGTTTGTCCCCAGTTATATTACCATAGCTGCTCCCCTCACAGACCAGTCAAGGAAGAACAGGCCAGATAAGGTAGTGTGGACCCCAGCATGTGAGCAGGCATTTTAGAAGCTTAAAGAAGCTTTGGGGGGACCCCCAGTGTTAGCCAGTCCAGATTATAGCAAAGAATTTGTTGTGCAAGTGGATGCTTCGAACCGTGGGGTGGGGGCTGTACTTAGCCAGATTTCTTCAGAGGGAGAAGAGCACCCAGTGGTTTATTTCAGTCATAGGCTTCAACCCAGGGAGGAATGCTTTGCAGCTGTAGAAAAGGAATGTCTAGCTATAGTGTTGCAGAAACTTCACCCTTATCTGTATGGAAGAAAATTCACTGTAATTGACAGATCACAACCCTTTAACATGGCTAAACAGACCCAGTCAGCAAAATGCCAAATTGCTAAGATGGAGCATGGGGTTGCAAGCATATGATATGTCAGTGCAGCACCACAGTGGGAGTAGTAATGCCTATTCAGATGGGCCCTCAAGACAGGGAATGGGGTGAGGTGCACTCAGATAGACCTAACCCTCTCAAGCGGTGTTTCCTAAGGGTCACTTAAAAAACTAGCTTGAGTTCTCCAAGGGGGAAGAGATGTGAAGATTGGGGAAAGATGGGTGAAGGCCGCCAGCCTAGTCAAGTAGAATTTGATACATAATTCCATCATTTGTATATATAAATGTAAAATACAGGCTTGTGTTCTTAAATGAAAGAAAACACTGTAAAATGTGAACTTCAAGATTGTTGCAACATTGCCATCTGCTGTAAGGAAAACCAAGCCAAGCATTTCAAATGTTCTTTGAAGTTACAATTATCTAAAAAGTGGTGCCGAAGTGGCTGGCTGAACACATTCTTTCTATTGTCTTAAATTAAGGAATAATTGTTAGAGTGTACATGTGAAATGTCTTTTATTGTTGTAGTTTCCTGAGCAGGTATTAAGATTGCTAAATAATGTAGTTTGTGGCCTGGGTACTCCAGACTATATGTTAAAATGATGTAATGTGTGTACTGGGAAACCCATGTGTCAAAAATGATGTAATCTGGGAGGGCCGTAGCAGAGCTGTTTGTTACTGAGTTTAAAAACTATTGTTGAGAGAGAGACTGAAAGCATTTTGTCTTGAACCATCAACCCCAGCACTGCTTATGCTCTTTATCTATGTAGGTAGGATTGTAGCACTGTGTTTTGTTTTAGGAATAGCTAAAGATCTGAAAGTTAGATTAAGTGTTTTCCTTTGACATCAGACCTATCCCACTGTAATATTTTAAGTTTCTGTGTGATCTCTGAACTCTTAGATATCTCTGTGGTGTAGTACTATTGTCTTGTGTTTTTAATTATTTATTATTAAATATTTTTAAAACCTTTACCTGTGGCTGGTTTGTGTAGCAACAAAGTAAGCTCTAGAGTACATTGCATATTTATAGAGTATTGTAATAAGCCACTCTAAAAAAGCCTTAGACTGAATAGTCACATTACCAATTGGATAATAATATTGCACAGTAATAACTGGACATCCTTTCTCGGGCCTTTGGGTAGCTGATAATTGTTAGCTGGTGGTGGCAGAAATTACTACCGTATAGCCTGGGTAAAGGGGCACAGCTGGAGAATCTTTATCAGCCTTTCCCAGGAGTGTCTGTGAAGTTGTATAAATACTTATCTCAAAGTGTGTGTGTGTGTGTCAGCTACCTGGGCAGGGACACGAAGCACTGGTTGGACAGAGTGTGTACTGGAGGTTAGCTTGCCAGCTAGGCTGAGATCTGGACGCTATAGATGTGCCAGTGGGGAGTCTTATTGGGGTCCTGGAGAGCAAGGGAGCAACCAGCCCTAGACTGACTGTGATCTCTGTGTGCACTTAAGGGAAATTGTACTTTACTGTGTGTATTGGTTATCCTTTCCTCTTCTGTGAGTTAACCTCCCTGGTGTTAGTGGTGAGGACTGAGGCTCCTTGATTGCTGGGCCAGGGCACAGTCATCAAACAGCCCAACTAGTACATGTGCCTAAGAGCAAGGGCAATGCTATAAAAAAAAAAATACACCTAGAGATCCATATATATATATATATATATATATATATATATATATATATACAGAGAGAGAGAGAAAGGGAAAGGTAAATATATGTGTGTGCAAAAGAAATATATATATATATATATATATATATATATATATATATATATATATATATATTTGTCTGTGTGTGCGTATACTTTCTACTGCAGAGCCTGTAAAACAGCATTTAGAGCATGGCATATCTGACATACCGAAAAAAAATGTTCATACTGTATCAATAATCTGTCAGTGAGGCTAGCCTAGTAACTGAAAATAAAATGGAGGGATGGATTCATTCAAATGCTTGTCACTACTTGTTGACTTCAGTCCTCAAAGATTTGACAAAAGACCGCATATTATTTGAGTGACAGCAGAAAAATATGAGGCAAAAATCTTTATATTCTATGAAATTGTTGACTATTAAGAGGTGTGTGTAGGGCAAATCAAATAGAATTGTTGCCTCACAGCAAGAGGTTCCCCAATGTGTGTGTGTGTGTGTGTGTGTGTGTGTGTGTGTGTGTGTGTGTGTGTGTGTGTGAGTGTGTGTGTGTGTGTGTGTTTATGCGTGCGCATGTGGGTGTGCACACATGAGCTTTAATTATGATATTTTTGTAGTTATGCATCACCAACTTTTTTAGCTCTTACTTAGATGTTATTAATTAAATATTCAGGGATGCATAGCTGATGCATTTGATAGCCCTCCAGATCTACAAAAAAGTTTCAATTTTCAGTAGCTTCAAATGTAGTATTTTTGTCTTGGTGCATTCAGCTCTTCTTATGACATGACTTTACTGCAAGTCTTGCTTATTTGTATATACAGTCTTTAAACTGAGCTCTGTGACCTGACACTTGACATGCACAAAATATAAATGAACGTCTGACTCAGCAATTTGTATTTTCTAACTGTATAATTAATAAGCTATTATAGTAACCAGGAACATATCTTCTTTATGGAGCAGAAAAAAGGTTATTGCATGCATGTAGCTGTTTCAACAAAACTTTATGGCTACCACTGACACCTTTTTCTTCCAAAGAATGCCTAATTGAAAGTGTTGCTTGGTCACTCCTAGACTTCAGCAACATCATAAGAAGGTATTAGTGACTGCTAGGGAAAATTGCAGTTTTGAATGTTGTTAAATTTATAAGCTTTCATTAACCAAAAAAAGGTAAAAAGACAGAAGCTGCCTGTTTTCATGTGCAGTTCAACAGGATAGTCATGGAAAATACAAGTAGACAATAATTGTAGAAAAGAAATGCTGAATCTGAATAACGAGAAGATTTGACCACGACCAAACGACAATACAATGAGTTATATAAACAATACATCTTCACCTGTAGAAGTTACAGTTCCGTGTAAATCAACAAGTGCCCTAAAATTAAACTACTTATTTAGAAAACTTAGTAAAACGAGTAAAAAAATTATCACTAATGGAAAACAGAAGGCATTGCAGAATTATTTGTTTTCACTAGCACATTACTTGGGGTTCATTAGAGGCGACATACTGACAGGTCAGAGAAACTACAACTAATAGAGAAAAGTTTGGTCAATAACACCAAAACATCTCCTAACTCTGTGCAAATCCTTAATTTCCCAGCACCACAACTAATTATAAACTACTCAAAGGTTATAAAACTTTGGGAAAGGTTACACTTCCATGGAGAAATTATTCAGTGCCTATGTAATCTGGCAAAATTTTGTGGGATTAATCATAGTTTTATGGAATTACAGCCCTGTAATTTGTTAGGATCCCATTCCTCAGAGCTGTTGTGATACACTTTGTGGTATGCAAACAGAGCATTTAAGATATATAGAACAGTCACACCTTTTATAGTATGTATAACAAATACTGTTTTGCATGGTTTTAAGAAGTAGACTGACAATGTACAATATTGCCTTGTTGTACTGCTACAGTTCTGCTGGCTATGTGCTCAACAGCAGGCATGTCTTTAAATGTCCTTCTAAATACCACATTAATATGGTGCTTGCTCCTTATTAATCAATTTTACTCTACTTTAATAAAAACATCTTCCTGAGTATGAAAGGGAGGTGATATATTTATTATATGCAGTGTTTTTTACTATTGGCCTTTATTGACTTGCTTGCACATTCATTCAATGAGTAAATTACACAATGACAAAGCAGATAGCATTGTTACCCCACAGCAAGAGGTTCCCCGGTTCGATTCATGGCTAGGCTGCCTTCTCTGTGGAGTCTGCATGTTCTTCCTGTGCTCGTGTGGGTTTCCTCCCACATTCCAAAGACATGCAGTAGGTGGATTGGACACTCTAAATTGGCCATAGGTGTGAGTGTGTAGTGTGGAAGAACTACAGTGGTAAGGCTAGCCACCTGGTGGTGAGAGCCTTGACTCTAGATGATTGTTACTGTTGAAGTGACATCCTGACCCCATGTGC
Source organism: Protopterus annectens (assembly GCF_019279795.1). Classification (NCBI taxonomy): domain Eukaryota; kingdom Metazoa; phylum Chordata; order Ceratodontiformes; family Protopteridae; genus Protopterus; species Protopterus annectens. Next base: position 728,429,828 of record NC_056730.1, read on the forward strand.
AAAAAATGGGAAAAGGAGTTGTGAATGGATGTAAGGGGGTAGTTCAGAAAGAATTGTAGGAAGATAATGTGTAACCCCTGTAAACACACACAGCCTTCTCCATTCAGTCTGAAAAAAAAAATCATCCCCTGTGTTATGTTCTCCTAAAAAGGATACCTTGTGACTGTTCCAATCAACTTTTTTCAATGGCAGCAACACATTTTTTTACAACATACTGTTGTAAAGAATCACCTAACAGAAAAGTGTTTCTTGGTGTAATCTTTTGGCTCAGCCACTTCTTGATTCCTATACTATCACAGACCTTACCTGACCTTCAGCATCCCTGTCCTATTTGTTTATAAGTATGTTTTTATGTCAGCTTGTGGCTAACTAGTAGACTCATCCTGTATTTGCTGCACTGGCTGTTCATTCCAGGTATCTAGCATTTTTCAGTGGTGTTTTCTTGACTTTTCCTTTTATATTGCATCACATTACTTTACATTTTGCTTGGTTCTGCTGCTGGACTCATTTAGAGAACACTTGCTCTTCCCTTGAGGTCCTGTGTGCTTTCATATTTCATACTTTCATCAAGTTTGGTTTAGTTGCTCTAGTCACCTCTTGTAAACTTCTTGTGTCAAATGACAATGTTCTTGTTGTCTTTATGTCATTTCTACTCTTTCTTCATGGTTTTTATAAGGTCAGAGTTCTAGTGTCACTCCAGTAACTAGCAGAGATATTTAGTTTTTCTAAAGGGATGCATGAGAAATATGCATACCAAGTATTACCTCTGTCATCAACATCCTCAGCCAGGCTCTGATGCATCCCTAGCTCTTCTCCATCTACTTACAGTGTACAAAATGCCAAGGTACTGCCAACCAATCAGGACTGGAGAATGAACCTTTGACTAGTCCCTCTCTTAATACTATGTCTGTAGTGCTTATTATATTATTTCATAAAAACGTTCATTGTATATTCCTAGAGGAAAGTATGCTAGCATCACTAATCCACAAACCTCAAATGTCACCTGTTACCTTAACTCAGAAAATGTAGCAGGTAGTGCAGTGCATAGTCATAATCTGATTATTTTTGTGGGAGCAGGGGTGCAACTTTATTTTGCGATTACATTACATCAGACTTTTCTCATAGTTTCAGACCTCAGACCAGATTGTACCTTTTTGTTTTTTTACTAGCATACTTGATACCTCTGGAAACAAATGACAGGAATGCATAGACCATAACACAAGCTATTGAAGTTGACTATACCCCAAACCAAAGATGATCCTGGTTGGCAACCTCATATCTGACACTGCCCCTGTGAAACACAGAAGTGACATGGTACCCCCTGATGGCCCAGCTTAAGTTTTTCATTACATCTGTTAGAGTCTTTGACTACACAACCTCTTTGTCAGGAGCTAATAAGTTACTGATACCTCATATAGTGCTTTAATGCCCTTTTGTCCCAAAACAGCTCATATTCTTAGACCTATGACACAAAGGGAGTATGTATTTGTGCATTTGAGGGACTGTAGTAGTGTGTGTTTGTCTCTGCCTGGCCTGAAAACTTAGATATAATTTTTACCTTGGCAGTCATGTTGTTTCCATAACACATAAAGCTATGACCTAGCCATTTTTTAAAAAAACATTAATTTCTCATAGATTTCATGCTAAGATGGGGTAATAAATTATGAATTTTTATTTATTTTTGATGGTTTTAACTAATCTCCCAGCACATCTCTGCATATTACTATTCATTTGCTCATTGTTAGTGTCACGAAAGGAGATACTGCCAGCCTAGCTAGCTGGAATTTTGTAAATAATTATATGTCATTTGTGAATATTAATATGATTTATATAGAAGTGTAACAAAAAGGAGATACTGCCAGCACAGCTGTCTGGAATTTTGTAAATGGTTATGTGTCATTTGTGAATGTCAACATGCTTCATGTAAGATGCTTGTGTACAGATATATTAGAACTGAATGTCATATTGTACAGACGTGTGCTGAACAGATATTTTGTAAAGTACTGAGCAGAAATGTTCATACACTAATTGTAACTGTTTAGATGTGTATATTTTGATGGGGAGATTGAAACACAGGAGATTAACTTGCAAAACTTCAGAAGAATAGTTGAAATTAAGTTACTTTATGGCTGGGCCATAAACAAAAGAGTTGTCATCTTTCAGTTTCAGTGCAACAGGTGACATAATGTCTAGAAATGCAGTTTGACACAAAGTTGTCCTGGACCCACGAGTAAAGTGTAGGGGGGTGGGGAAGAGCTAGGCTAGGGATTAAGGGATTGGCTAATCATTAGTGTCATGGCAATGTAGGTAATGAAGGGGGATTGGAGTAGTTAAAAAAGTGAGGTAAGGAAGGGTGGGACTCAGGATGGGTTTAAGTGTAGGTAGCTGAAGGAAGTAGTTACATTTGGATCGTTGTGGCTGAAGGCAATTGATATTGTTTATATGTTTGAAATTCATGTTATGATAATATATAATAAAGATCGTCAAAACACTTTGTGTGTCCAGAGTGGTTTGTTCAAAGGGGGGCCAGGACAACTAGCATTTTTTTGTATTGTCTTTAAATGTGGAGGAATTCAAAATTATTTTACAAATTTTCACCATTTGTCTAAGATCTAAGAGAAGTCCTTGTTTATGTATTTTCACAGGTAGATGCTAAATGCTAACAGCTGCAGTGGGGGGTTTCACCTGGGATAGCCAGATGACAAGAAGTGATGTCATGCTGCAAGTATCCCAGCAGCAATATTTGAGATATTAATTTAAGAACTTTCTGAGAGAGAGAGAGAGAGAGAGAGAGAGAGAGAGAGAGAGAGAGAGAGAGAGAGAGAGAGAGAGTGAGTATTTTGTATTTTGTCTTTGACCTGACAAGAACATCCACTGACCACATCTAATTGCTCTGTAAGTAAGTTAATTAGGGTACAATAATTTCTCTTAGATACAGACAGGAATATAATGAATTATAGCTTAGATGTTTTCTTTATTTATTTGAAACTGTCCCGCAATGTTGTTTTAAATATTTCCTGTGATTTTGAACTCTGATGTCACTGTGATTATTTACTGAGTATTTTCTTCTTCATTTATTATTTATTATTAAATATATTTAAACCTTTCATTGTGGCTGATATTTTTGAGACATATTTAAGCTCTGAGAGCACTTACATATTTATTTGGTGACTCTGTGGACCCTCCTACTAGCCTTACTGTTGGTCAAACTACCATTTGGATTAATAGTAACATTACACAGTAAGATTTCACACCCTTTGTTAAGGGCCTTAAAGTAGCTGATAAGGAGTGGCTGGTGGCAGTCAAAACTACCTTATACTCAGGGCAGAAGGGGTATAGCTATTAAACCTGTGCCAGCCTTTCCCAGGTGTGTGTGTGTGTGTGTGTGTGTGTGTGTGTGTGTGTGTGTGTGTGTGCGCGTGCGTGCGTGTGTGTGTGTGTGTGTGTGTGTGTGTGTGTGTGTAAATCAAATCTCAAAGAGTTTGTGTGTATCAGCTACTTGGGCAGGGACACGAAGCACTGGTTGGACAGAGAGGGTACTGGAGGTCTTGGTTTGTTCACTCAGCTGAGATCTCAACTCTACAGTTATGCCAGTGGAAAGTCTTATTGGGGATCTGCAGAAAGAGGGAAAAAACAGCCCCAGACTCACTGTGGTCTTTGTGTGCTCTTAGGGGAAATTGAATTTACTGTGTGTGTACTTGTCATCCTCCCAATGTACGCCCCCCACTGGTGCTAGTGGTGAGGATTGAGGCTCCTTGATTACTGGGCCGGCCAGTGGTGGGGCTTCACATGCATTGTTGGGCAGTGGTGGGATATCCACTTCATAGTTAGTTATGACTTTTTTTCTCTCATCTGGCTAACAACTGTATAAATAAATAAAATAAATAAAACTGATTCTAATGTGTCATTTGGGAAGGACTTTTACTCTAATACAGGCAATTAATGTTGACAGTTAATTTTCCAGCAAACAGGCAGAAAGGCGCAGACACACATCCACCGACACACAGACACAATTTTACTATTGCCTTGGCTAATTCCTACCATTACAGACAAATAATTAGCCAGAACCAGTATGTAGGCTAACTAAAAATTCAGGTGACATTCATCTTATTAGAATCCAGAATGAATGTTTTAACAATTGTTCTTCTACAGATAATTACTTGCTGAAGTTATTCACATCAGGAGAAACAGAACTGCTCTTTTATTTGATCATTTAGCTACTAACTGGAACTTCTACATGCCACTGATTCTTATAGAGGGTGTTACTAGAAAATGCCGTGAACTGTTCCATACTGCCATGACGGTGCAAAAGGTTAAACATGGATGTAAACATTAAATCACTAGATGAACTAAGCAAAATGCTGAAGTGAGAAATGCATCTTAGCTGCAATTTTGGACAAGATGCACTCACAATGAGTTCATAAAATACTGGGAGATGGGAAGTCAAAGAATGCAAATCTTCATTTTTTATTAAATTTTACATTACCTACATTTTCAAACAAGAAGTGTTCTCCATATGCATGAATATTCTCATAAAATTAATCTAAAGAAACTGTTCAGTCCAGACAGAACTTAAATCAATGGATTTGATAATATTAATCTAGCTGAATAGTGTAGATTGTTTATAACTTGGTAGAAATGCTCATTATAAAAGATGTGCAGTTTCATCCATTGATACAGCATCCCTCTCCTTGACATATTCCTTCCTTTTCATTTTTATGCAGTCACCATTATAGAAGCTGCTATAAATCATGTTCAGAGTAAAATACCACTGTACTCAGCAAGAGCAGATAAACTTCTCAAGAGTTCATTAAAATATATACTTTATTCATAGTCAGACCAGTCACACATTTTGTATTATCACTAGGAAATAAATCCTTTGTGTCTGCCTTTATGGAACAAGGCATATGTCAAGAACAGACTAAAGATACCGTCACCGATGACAAATGTGTCGCCATACGTGTCCACTTGCAAAAACACTTAAAAATATACAAAAACAGCTGTAAAACTGTTTATATAACAGCTGTAAGACAGTTTATATCAGTCCAACCTGCTATGGGCCTGTTAGTATTGAAAGCATAGTGTGGATACAGTCCTGGCAAACTGTCCTGGTTCTGCTTTGCAAGCTCTAAAGGAGTCATCTTCTTAGACAGTGCTAAGATATTTGACTCTGCCAGCCCTCATCTAGTTTGTCACAGGCTAAAGAGGCCATGCATTTAATCAAGTCTCACTGCTCAAGTTTATTTCTGCATGTACAGATATGAATGTGCTAAGGACCTCTCTGAACCCCAAAGTTTCCGTTTAGGAGTTTTGCAGGAATCATAGTTTGGCCCTCTGTTCGTCTAAGGTTTTATGATTGATGTCTGGAAAAAGTGTACCATGGCTACCCTAATTGTGCATATTGATGATGCTAATGTATTTTTCTGCTCCATATTAATATCATTCAATCTATATTCACAGACATTCTCTCTGCAGTACCAGAAATGAGAAACAGCTGTGTCTGAATGAGCTTTAATTGAACAGCATCAAATCAAATGCATTTTGAGTAGAAATATTTCTCAAGGTGTGCACAGTTCTTCAAAACTAGATTAGATAAGCTCTTGTGGTTTTAAAGATTAACACTTTCACAGCCAAATACATGGATTTCCATCTTTACAAAACACTTACATTCTCTGACCATGCTCTTCATCTAACAGAAAAGACTGAAAAGGAACACAGATTTCCACTCTTACCTAAAAGTTAAAACCAAGCTCACAGCATCTGGAGCTATCCTTGTTACGCAGCTTTGCTTTAGGATAATTATCTCCATTTCTCTGCAAAAAATGACCCATAAATATTAGAAACAGCATTACAACAGGTTGTTCTACTTGCTTCTGGGTTGACTCAGCTGAGGCACATCTCTGCACAAACAGCTGTATTACTGTTATTGTTATGTACACCACTTTCATTTGATTATGGCTCTCTGGACTGTCTGCTAAAAGGAATGCAAATGACTTCTGATAACAGTAGGTTCAAGGCAGATGTATCCTTGACCAGAATGACTGTTTACCTGTTTCTATTATCTGTGATAGTTATATATTACAGGTAGGTGGATTTGTGGCAGTTTTATATTGCAAGTAAAGCGGGTGACAAAAGAGAGTATTTTGCATAATTTGTGTTGCAGAAATACTGTCAGATGAAGCCACTGAGATATAAGATTTTTTTGCCTCACAATAGCCCACCCTTAGTACTGGAAATACTGATGGTGAAGCACTTTTACCCCACTAGAGGAATTTGCTAGGAAGCCCGACCTAAAAGAAAGGAAATGCTGAACATTTAAAAAAATGTTAAGAATGCATTACCAGTGCCTTTAACTGGGAAAGTTTTCAGAAGTAGCTATTTATGTGAACTACTGACTTTTCTAATTCAGAGGTGTTGAATCTGAGAAAAGGCCTCAAGGAAGCCAAGACAGGTATGTCAGATCTAAAGATAGGTATGATACATGCAGGTAAGAAACTAAACAAAATTAAAGATGGAAAGGCAATAAGTGAGCAGTAGAAAACACTGCCTGCATAAAAAAATGGATGAGACAAATTGATTGAATCTGCAGCAACTAGAATATTTTATATATATACATCTGTGTAACCCATACTGGGTGTTTTTTCCTTTCCATGCTATATATATATATATATATGTATATATATATATGTATATATATATATATATATATATATATATATATATATATATATATATATATATATGTATATATATATATGTGTATATATATATATATATATATATATATATATATGTATGTATGTATGTATATATATATATATATATATGTATGTATATATATATATATATATATATATATATATATATATACATACATATACATGTATCAGTAATGGTGTATGGAGGTGCATTATCAATTACCAGAGGTGTAAAATCAAAGATGAAAAAGAAATATATGAGGAGTAGAATACAGACTACCTTCAATCTTGTCCCTGGAAAAAAAATAAACATTTTTTATTGATTTTGCCCACAGTTTCAGTGATGCATTTTTCAAGGAATTTGCTTCACTGACTGTGTTTGCTGAGACTTAATTCATTTCAACTTCTCAGAGTGGATCCAAAGCTGAATGGACATCTTTAAATAAGGTGTTAAAATACTTTCCAGCAAGCTACAAGATTTAGAGGGCTAGTCTCACCACAATGAAACTGTTCAGATTAGTGGAAAGTGAAGAAACACCCGATATATTCAGATTTCTTGATTTTTTTTTGTTATAATTGTGAGACCTAGCTGCATTGCTGAATGCATCACTGAATATGCCAGGTATGCATTGAAACCTAAGTCTGCTTATGAAGATCCACTTCACCCTGTCATCACCAAATTCGTTAACTACTTTGAGAAAAAAGACAATGTGAACACTGCACTCTACCAGAAAATGTATTTGAGGCCTTCATCCACCAAAACTAATCGAGAACTTTCAAAACGAAGTCCACAAATGCAATTCTACTTATAAACCTGTCCGTTCAATTCTGGTTACTGCATTAATCAAAATTATTGTCAAGTACCTCTTAACTTTGCAAGACCTTCATACTAAGTCATGGATTTCTATAATAGATGTGGCTTCTGACACTAAGGAGCATCACTGTTTGCTACCTGATTTGCTTAAAAAGTAATGTGTATTTTGTGCATAACCTTTGTATTTTCAACACTCTAGCATGTACAAGAAGTGCAGTTTATAGGGTATACTGACATACCACATACCCTTGAGTTTTTTCCTTTTGATGTAATCAAAATGCTAGAACCATTAATTATTTTGGGTGGGAATAAACCTGTGGAAAGGATAATTTGAAATTCCCAGTGGTATGTGCTACAAGCTGGTCACCCCCCTTTTATTCTTGCACCTTATCTCTGGCATGGGTTAATACGGGTTGATAAAGCCTTGCACTGTCTATTTATTGAAACACAAAAAGGTAAGCAGACATCAACAGTGCCAAACAGAGAAGAAAGCAATTAATGAAACTGGAAGATTAATCTGACAGTTGACATAAGCTGATGGTATGCTTGCTGCTATAACTGTTAGTTGACTCAACTTTGCAGACATATTGGGAGCATACATTTTTTCACCTGACACTCTTTTTGTGTGGCTTTGCACACTGATAAAATAAATTTGTACAATGTGGGATTTACCCAATGCATTATAGACAAAACGTATTCTTAAACATAGGTGATTTTTTCATTCTTGGCACAGAAGAAGTGCTTGTTGGACGTGCTCATGAATTATATATGAATACACATGACAGAGTGAGGGGTTAACTATATACGTATGTGTGTGACCTGACAAGGTCCTGGATTATACATTCACGTGTATTTGACTGTCATTCAGTTCTGAAGGCCACCCAAGGCCAGAGAAGATAATTATAATTACAGAATCAGAATATTCAGTATACCCTCTGTCACAAGTATAATTCATATGAGCTGTACTGCTATATAAATTTATTATTTATAATTATGTTTAATTTTTTTATTTGTTTTTTAAAAGTTATGGACAAGTATTAATAAAATTGTGATTGTGCTAGATTAGAATCCTGGCTCACATGTATTAAGAGCATTAACGTATACCAGTTACCACAGGGAAGGTTGGACTAGAAGTGTATTTTTTACAGTCATTACTGTGCATAGTGCCCATTGCAACTGAGACCTTGTTTGTCAGAGGTGCTCATTGTACATATAGATTAAAGAGCTAAGTGTTTAAACATGTATGTCTGTGACATGACACTTCAGAAAATAAATGTGTAATTTTAGAACCATAATTCTACTGATACACGCAGTTAGACATTTAATATATATGTGTGTGTATATATATATATATATATATATATATATATATATATATATATATATGTATATGTATATATATATATATATATATATATATATATATATAGATTCACTTTATAATTTCAAAATACTGAAATACCGAATTTCAGTATTTTGAAATCATAAAGTCGAACACACAACAGCACACAATTGCGAAACACTCAATCACGGACACATACAAACCATACACCACACAACACATACATCGTCCAACCCACACTACAACAAACAAAACACACACAAATACAAAAACACAAACAAACCTACACTACATGTAAGCAGGGGGGCAAGCCCCCCACACCCCCTACTTATATATATATATACTAACTGCGAGATCACACAGACACAAAAAGGAAACACACACCCACACATTTCACAGTCCCTCACACACACACAAACATCACAAATATACATACATCCACGCATTCAGACACACTCAAACTCCCACACATAACCCTTACAAAACACTTACTTACCTTCAATTGCACCTACATCCATACACAATACACTCCCAACACTGCACATCACGTACCATAAGCCATAACCATGCACTTTCGCAATTTTCAATTTTTGACTTTATGATTTTGAAATACTGAAATTCGGTATTTCAGTATTTTGAAATTATAAAGTGAACCCATAAATATATATATATATATATATATATATATATATATATATATATATATATATATATATATATATATATATATATATATATCCTATGTATGGTCACTGCACCTGCTATAGGCAGTTATTTCCGTGTTTGTTTATTGTTTTCATGTTAATGTTAATATAAAGTAAACTGGAACAACAGGAATAAAACTTTGGAGGATTAGAACCCAGATTAACCTGTGTTGCAGCCATACATTTACACCTGTTGCCACAGGAAAAGGTAAGCAACAGCTGTATATTTTCATATTCATTATTAAGTCTGTGTGCTAACTGCCACACAATGCATCTTAATGTGTTTGTGCTGTGCCCAATATTAGAAGATACAATGTACCCATTTTGACATTGTCTACTGTCCGCTTCCTATCTGCAGGTGTTCTAGACCTGCAGGTGTTGGGGAAGGTTGCTAAGTGCTGCACAACACTGCTTAACAGGTTTGCATGAAGAAAAGGAAAACATGCAACAATGTATCCTTTTTGAAATTGAGAATGTCTGCTTCTTGTCTGCAGGTCTTCTGTCTGCTTCATGTGTGGGCCATTTGGCCAGGTTTGCATGAAGGTAAGTGACACGCAAATATAACAAGCAATGCTCACCTTGTTTTATCTTTGTGAACAGTGTTTATTAGGTTTCATCCTTAAAAAACAAATATGGGACATGAACTGTGATCTATAATATATACTGTGTGGATCACCATGTTTAGCAGATGTACTACACACACATTATTCACAGGTGTACCTTATGTATTGTTTATCATAGATGTACTTTACATGATATTTATTGTATTTATCCATTTACTGTGTCTGCACTAAGCCACTCACCACACAAATAGTGGTATTAAAAGAAAAACAAATAAAATAAAAATTAGAAAATAAATTTTAGTATACATTAAAAAGTTTTACACAACTCTGGATTTGAATTGTCACACCAATGAACCTATAAAATACAGTAAAAGTGCTTTATCTCTCTTTGCTACAGAAACAGCTTTGCAGCAGGAATGAAAATCATTGTGCCTATACGCAAGTCCCAAATCATCCACAGTATTAACAAGACATGTAGCACTTGTACACTTTCAGTTGTCTATACATGTGTTAATTTCAGATGTAGTGCAATGAGTGATCACACAACCATTTATGACTACTGTTTGCAGCAATACAGCTTGTCTTATCTTTGTATGGTGTTCATTCTTCTGTTATCTGAGAAGTAATTTAAGACATGCAGTCTGTAAGGCATTTTGTATCATTTCCTTAAAATGTATGAAAATATTAAATAGCAACAATATACAGTTTTCAACAAAGGCAGGGAGTTTGGATATTACAGAACAGAAACTGAGAAATGTGTGCTGCTTATTTTAATTTAAAACCATGATACAATTACTTCTACACTTTGTAAGTGTAACTTGGCTAACACAACCACTGCAGGTAAGGTAGTCTGAAATGATGTTGTGTTTTCCTTCTCCCTACCAGTAGCCATTCACATTTGCAATTCATTAGTAACAAACACTGAGGGAGTGCCTGCACTATGTTTACACTTGCTACACTGAAACAAGATTTTGAGATTCAGCAATTCAAATGAGTACACACCTCATTTGCATTTTCACCATTCTCACAGACCTGAATCTACACTACAAAAAGGTAACCATGTACAGTTTTTTGTAATGTGTACATCCCTCCCAACCTGTTAGACCAACAAAGCTTGATCAAACCATGAATAAAAGTGGGACAAAGGCCCAACAATGGTGAGAATTTTTAACAATTGTGGTATTACAAACTTAGTTGATAAAATAACAGGTTTTGCATGATTTTTCTGAGGGATATGAAGTCTGAAACTGAAATGTGCATCATTGTTTTCTAACTTAATTCTGTAATGATTTGACTGTGGATATTCAATGAAAATCTATATATTTGAGAAGTATGAATATGTGAATCTTTAATGCATGAGGCCTATTAGTTGATAGAGGACACATATATTCACATAAGTCACTGCTGTCACATCTAGATGTAATTGCTGGAAAAATCACCCACCTTATGCTTACTTACATTACCAAGTAACAGTATGCAAGGATATACCATTCATTTGTATTCTTAGACATTTATTTTTTCTATTCTAAACAGTACTTGTGATTGAACGTATGATCAAATCAAATTTATTTATTTATCTTTGTTGACCAGGAAAGTTTGACTGGGATAGATACCCTTTTTCAATGGAGGCCCAGGGAGAAAAGCTCCGATATTTACACACATAGGCAATATACAGTATATTTTCATTTTCCACATTGTATGTAATATTTTCATCTTAGTTACATATACATTTTTGCATACATAATTAGGTGTAACAGATGATTAATGCTAACCTTATATCATACAATTTGCGACTATAGGAATAGGAGAAAAGACATTAACTGTGCATTTGTATAAGGATGTAGCAGACAGAAAAATACAGAAAAACAAAGGGAGTCAAAGATTGACATTTTGGTTGAAAAGAATAAGTAGTGGTATGATGAGGGAGAAAACAGATTAAGTAGAAGTAGGTAGTTAAGAAATATAAACAATTAAGTGTTTAAAGTTGTAGATAGAAGAAAAAGTATAATAATCACCATATGGGAATTTAACACAGAGCAGCTCACATTTTGTCAGAGGTATTACAGCTTGTAGTTTCTTCAGGATCAGAAATTATCCAGGTGTAGAGCAATAATATTGCAAATTGCCTTGCAGATGCTGTTTTAGCAGACTTTTAAAGCATTTGTTGTTTTCTGTAAGTTTTAACTCTAATGAGATGGAGTTTCACATTTCTAAGACACAGTGAGAATAGAAAAGGTTTCTGACAGACCTTTTTGAGTTAATTAAACCTAGGTGAGATTTGTTATTGGAGCATAATGTTCTGTTGTTTCTGTATAGTACTAATATAGTTTTTAGAGAAAAACAACTATCTGGCTTGTAGATAAGTTTGTGGGCAGTGGTGAGTTGAGAGTATTTAACTGATTTGGGAGTTTTGACAGTTTAGATCCTTTAGGGCTATGCAGTGGTGGGTTTTATTAGATGAATATGTGGTGAATCTTATTTTATTACAGCATGCATCAAGTTTAGACATGAAGGTATTGTTGCGATTAGTGAAGATAGGTGATACATATAATAGAGATAGGAGTAGGCAGGTAACTGCTATGGATTTTCTTCTGGATACTGTAAGATCTTGATTTGCTTACTATAGGGAGCCTAGTTTGTTGTGTGTATTTTTGATAGTTTGGAGAATATGTTGGTCATATTTGAGTCTGTCACGTAGGAGCACTCTGAATCATTTGGCTTTTGTCATGTTTTCAATTTTTGTATTATCAGATGAGACAATGTGGAAATTGTGTTTCTAGGTATTCAATTGTTTTGGTAAAAAGAACATTAGTTTAGTCTTTTTTGCATTTAGGAGTAGGTCTGTAGTGCTTAGCCAGGATTCATCAGATGAGAAAGACTCTTATGTGATTACCTCAAGGATTTGTAGAGTTAGGGCAGAGTAGATGAGGGCTGCATTATCTGCATACTGAGCTATATTTTCTTTTTTTGTGGCAGTATGGAGTTTGTTTACAAATGTATTAAATAGAAGTGGGTCAAGTATTGTTCCTTGCGGGATTCCAACTGTGACGGGAAGGAAAGAGGAGAATTCTTGTTTCCATTTTATTGACAGTTGTCTATTTATGAAATAGATATGAAACCATTTGAGAGAAGACTTATTTAGACCTAGGGAGGAGAGTTCACTGAAAAGTTTTTGATGGGAAACTGTCAAATGAATTTGATAAATCCAAGATTGATACTATGCTGCCTTTATTTCTATTTTGGTGAATGCATTGGCAAAGCTAGTAACAGCAGTAATTTTGATATTACTCTGGCAGAAGCCATACTGGGTCATGAACAGATGATTATTTTGGGTAAGATATTTGAGGGTTTGAGAGTGGATACATTTTTCTAATATTTTTGACAGCAGTGGTATTACTGCTATGGGTCTATAGTTGGAGAGATCAGTTGAATTTCCACATCTGTGGAGTGGAATTATGAAAGATTTCTTCCTGATGGCTGTGACTTGGTTTTCTGTTATGGACTGATTAATTATTATAGACACAGGAAAGACTAGAACTTCAGAAGTGAGTTTTAGGTACCCTGCTGGTAGGTTGTCTGCTGCTAAGGTTGTTGGTTTGAGTTTTTGTAGGTATTTATAATGGCACTAGTTGGGACTGGTTGGAAAGAGAAGGGCATGGTATTGTTATTCATAGGTTCATAGGTTCATAGGTTCATACTAGGCTATCTGCCCAAGGGCATTTATAAGCCTAGCCCATAGTTATGTGGCTTTCGCCACCCCTTTAGTTTGAATAAAACTATGCCTATTATTTTGCTGTGCCTCTGTCAAGCAGTGACACTGAAGTAATCCCTGGGGTATATCTGCGATCTCCCATCCATTGGTCAAGATTCCTCTTGAACAAGGCCAGCGAGGTGCTCTGCCTCACATGTACCGGGATTTTGTTCCACAGCATAGGGAGTCTCTGGGTGATGAATTTGTCCCTCCAGCACGTTCTATTAATAACCGTGTCAAGGTTTAAGTCTCCCGCCCTTGTGGTTCTGAGGGATCTAGATTTTTTGAGGTGAAGCATATTCCTCAAATCTGGGTTTGACATGGCCTTATATGTCAGGCACAGGTCACCTCTGAGCAAGCGGTATGAGACTGAATAGAGCTGGAGTTCTTTCAGTCGGGCAGCATAAGACATATTTTTGAGACCCTTTATCCTTTTGGTGAGGAACTTTTGGGGCCTTTCTAGCTGCTGCAGGTGTCGTGTCAGATACATTCCGAATGGGGCATTGTACTCAATCATAGGTCTAATGAGTGATGAGTACAGGGGGACGATGACCTCCCTTGATCTAGATGTGAATCCCTTCATGATCAGGTGGGCAATGTAGAAGGTTTTCCTAACTACTTTAGCAACATGAGTGTCAAACGAAAGGCTACTGTCAACCTGGGTCCCCAGATCCCTGATGACTTCTTCTGTGCTCAGTGGATTGCCACCTATATGGTAGCTAGGGGTAACCTTGTTTTTCCCGAAGGGTATGACTATGCATTTCTTGGCATTTAACTTTAGGCCATGGCTCTGGCACCAGTTATCCGTTTCTGTGAGGCCCTTCTGAAGGATATCTGTGTCAGATGTGTTTTTGACTATGGCGCCCAGTTTGCAGCCATCTGCAAACTTTGTCAGCCATAACCCTCCTGTGTTTGCTTGTACTTCAGAAACGTAGATGCCGAACAAGAGTGGACCCAGGACTGAGCCCTGTGGGACACCACTTGTGACAGGCTTTGAGTCTGACATGGCTCCAGCAACTCTGACTCTGTGAGTTCTGTCACTTAGCCAGTTTGCAACCCATCTTGTGATGTATGGGTTTACATTCAAGCTGATGAGTTTTTCGATGATACCTGAGTGGGGTATTGTGTCGAAGGCCTTTGCCAGGTCGAGGTAGACTGCATGGACTGCCTTTCCCTCATCAATGGCCTTGGTGACTGTCTCAAAAAAGTCAACCAAGTTTAAAAGGCATGATCTGCCTTTGACAAAGCCAAACTGGGTTGGATCCAAAGTCTGCAAGTTCCCTATGTCTTTATTTATGAGTTCCATTATGATCCTCTCCATGGCTTTGCAGATAAGGCTTGTCAAGCTAATGGGACGGTAATTACCAGGGTCGGTGGAGGCACCGCCCTTGTGAAGTGGGACCACAGTCGCCGTGCACCACTCCTTGGGTATGTATCCTGAGGTGAGGCTAAGATTAAACAGCTGTCCTAACTGCGGGTTTAATTCCTCATTGAGTTCGTGGAGCACACAGCCGGGGACACCATCCAGTCCCATGGATGCTGTGTTTTTTGCCTTGGAGAGGGCAGTTCTCACCTGGGCGTTGGAGATGTTTGGGGGGCTACAATCCTCTGGTATAGATATCTCTCCTTTTGGGGAGGGGAGAAGTTTGCACTGAACCTGTCAACCAGTATGTTGGCAATGTGTGTAGGTTCAGTAATCTTCACATCATTTTGAACTAATTCTGAGCATATCTGGGAGTTTCCTGCTAGGTTTCTAACATAGCTAAAGAAGGCCTTATGATTGTCTTTTGAGTCCTTGGCGATTTTTCTCTCAAAATTTGCCTTGGATGATTTTATGAGAGCTCTTAGTTTTTTACTTATAATGATCAAAGATGTCTTACCTTTCAAGGATTTTGCTCTATCTTGTAGTAGCTTCCTCCTTTTGTTGTAGAGCTTGTTTATGGCTGGGGTCCACCAGAATGAGGTAGTGAGGGTGATGGGAGGGCTTTCTTTAGTAAGAGAGAGAGAGTACTGAGTTTATAAAGTGAGAGCTGAACTGGGTGGATATATTGTCCGAGTTGTTATTGGTTGTTGGTGTGGGAACAGTTGTTTGGCCAGGGTGTAGTAATTTGTTTATAGAGGACCAAAATAGCCTGGGATGTTTTTGGTGTGTTAACTGAAGGTTGGTGAAGTAGGATTGTTTATTTACCTTTTTGCAAGATTTCTTAAGTATCTAAGCTATTGATAGTCGGACTGGGTTTTGTTTTTTGACCATATTTTCTATGCTTTCTCTCTTTGAAGAAGAATTTGCCTGGTATCTTTTGTTAACCAGGCTGCAGGATTTAACCCGAGTCTCTTAGCTCTGACTGGTGCATGGCTATTGAGGATATTTAGGAAAGTATTATTGAAAGGGGTTACAGTTATCATCCAATAGCATGGTCTTTAGGATATTTCAGTTGCAGAGCTTAACTGTGGAGATGAAGTTGCTTCAATTAAAATGTCTGATAGCATACGTTGATAGAGGGGTCAATGATACCTTTCAGCAAGGCAGACAGAGGAATTTATGTTATTTGGCTTGTTTGTAAGAATCCAGTCTAAGATGAATTCCATGTTTGTGTGTTTATATATCCTGGCTGTATTTTTCATTATTCGTGAGAAACCAAGTAGATTCACTGATGGGGTGCTTGTGTCTTTAGGGGTATGATTATGGTAGGACACTAAAATGATTACTGGAGCCAAATGTCAGACAACCTACCTGGTACAGAACAATAGGGCAACAGGAGGCAGTCTATTGACCAAATCACCACTATCAGAGATGGGGGAGCTCCTGACATCTTTGTTTGGAGGTACAGACAGTTCTGCAATACATGATGGCATGCTAGACATTGGTTCAGAAATAAGCAGGTCACCATGCATATTTGTTTGTGACATCATAGACTGGCATGTTATAACATGGATGACCATCTGCCCTACTAAATGAATATATTTGTTAGAAGAACTTACAACCATGACAACTTCTTTTTGCTGGAGCATCTGGGCTTCCAATTTGGAAGCCACTGACACAAACTATGTTACCTATCATTTCCTGTACCACTAAATGATGTAGCAGTAGCTTATTAAAAGGGCAGCAGCTATTGGTAAAGTGTCTTACTAGGTTTCCATGATCTGCTTTAGTATTTTCACAGATGCTGTGTTATTAGTGTCCTCCAATGTGGCAATGCAACTGCTTGATTTTGGGGGAAGTGTCCAACTCTGATGATGGCAACCAAGTCCGAGCAGGGCTAGGAGTCGTGGTTTCAGTAGTAGACATGTGCAATGTCATGGCCATATCCCTATTCCATTCTACAGATGGCAGCTTCTATGCCTGTGCAACCCATACCACAAATCAAGGATAACACTTATTGACATGAAGACCCCAACAAATCTGCAGAGGGAAGGATGTCATCACCTACAGCACAATCCCACTAATTGCCACAAGCTCAATAGAGTGAGATGAGTATATCGGTGGATGGGGTGGCCAAGATGCCATGGATACAATCCACCACCTGAGCTAGATGTGTCCATGGCCACTACAAAATGTTTGTGCAGATCCATAATACAGGGATATACAGACACCAACAAGGGCATTGCTGAGCTGGTAGAGGAAGTACATGGTCTACATGATGATCTAAGGGAGTTTGGACACAGTAAGTGGTCCTGTATAGCCACACATCATGGGCGATGCATATCTCATGACTGGTCCATCTCCATCTCCAGTGGGGATGCTCATTGTGGAAGAGGAGGCCATTGACAGGAATACATAGTGCCACCACCTCAAGTCCACCATTTAGTGTTGAGGGAAGTATGATACATGCAGATAAGGTGTTCATGCTGTATCCAGTCAAGTAGGAGTCACTATTCATGGTCATGATGCACTCTGTCTTCTAAGCATGGTGTAGACTGTGCCTGTGACTTTCCAAGGAGGCAGCACTTCCATGGACATGGACATGCAATATTAGCATGTACATCACCTGTGAGTGCCCTGAAGCTGTTCACCACATTCTGACACAGTGCTGTGACATCTGCTGAGACTGTATACCTCCCGACCCCACCCCCTGCCCAGAAAACCACAGTGAAAAACTTCTCTAAAGCAAATTTCACACTCCTCAAAACCGAGGTGGAATCCTTCAAAGCCCCCAGGCCTGTGGAAAATACAGCCCAGACCACAGAATGTTTTATAAACACATTCTATGAACACCTTCAGGAATGCATGGATCATGCGAGCCCAAATAAAACCAAGACCCAATCCTCCAAAGGCAAACATCCTGTCTGGTGGACCCCAGCCATAAACAAACTATACAATAGAAGGAGGAGGCTACTAAATGATAGAGCAAAATCCCAAAAATGGAAGGCATCACTGATCAGTATTAGCAAAAAACTACGGGAACTCATAAAATTGTCTAAGGACAGCTTCAAGAGAAAAATTGTACAGGACACTAAGGATAATCACAAAGCTTTCTTTAGTTATGTTAGGAACCTGGGTGGTAATTCCCAGATATGCTCAGAATTAGTCCAAAATGACAAAAAATACACCGACCCCACAGACATTGCCAACATCCTAGCTGACAGGTTCAGCGCAAACTTCTCCCCCCCCCAACCAAAAGGGCAAATATCTATCCCAGCAGAGTGCTGCCCCCCTGACATCGCAGATGCTCAGGTAAGAGCTGCCCTCTCCAAAGCAAAAAACACAGCATCAATGGGACCAGACGGTGTCCCGGGCTGTGTCCTACATGAACTCCAAGAAGAGCTAAACCCAAACATAAAACTACTGTTCAATCTCAGCCTTACTACAGGATATGTGCCCAAAGAGTGGCGTACAGCAACAGTGGTCCCTCTCCATAAAGGTGGTGCCTCAACGGATCCTGGAAACTATCACCCCATAAGCCTAACTAGCTTGGTCTGCAAAGCTATGGAAAGGATCATCATGGACCTCATAAATAAAGATATTGGGAACCTACAGACACTGGATCCTACCCAGTTTGGCTTTGTTAAGGGCAGATCCTGCCTCTTAAACCTGGTTGATTTCTTTGAAATAGTCACCAAGGCCATTGACGAGGGGAAGGTGGTCCACACAGCCTACCTGGACCTCGCAAAAGCCTTCGATACAATACCCCACTCGGGCATTATTGATAAGCTCACCAGCTTTAATATAACCCCCTATGTCACTAGATGGATTGCAAACTGGCTCAAGGACAGAACCCACATGGTTAGAATTGCTGCAGCCATGTCAGACTCCAAACCAGTTACAAGTGGCGTCCCACAAAGCTCAGTCCTGGGACCTCTCTTGTTTGGTATATATTTCTCGGAGGTACAGGCCAACACGGAAGGACTGTGGCTGACCAAGTTCGCAGATGACTGCAAACTGGGCACCATAATAGACTCTCCAGCTGACACAAGCATCCTCCAAAAGGGCCTCATAGAAACAGACAACTGGTACCAGAGCCATGGCCTCAAGCTAAATGCCAAAAAGTGTATAGTCATCCCCTATGGCAAAAACAAAATGCCCACAAATTACCACATAGGTGGTAATCCATTAAGTACAGAAGAAGTAATTAGGGACCTGGGGACCCAAGTTGATAGCAATCTCTCATTTGACAACCACGTGGCCAAAGTGGTTAGAAAAACATTTTATATAGCCCACCTAATCATGAAGGGATTCACATCTAGATCAGGGGAGGTCATCGTGCCTCTTTACTCATCCCTCATCAGGCCCATAATTGAGTACAATGCCCCTTTTGGGATGTACCTTACCAGACACCTGCAGCAACTGGAAAGAACCCAAAAGTACCTCACCAAGAGGATCAAAGGGCTCAAACAGATGCCATATGCTGCCCGGTTAAAGAAACTCCAGCTCTACTCAGTGGCATACCGCCTGTTCAGAGGTGATCTGTGCCTGACATATAAAGCCATGTCCAACCCGGAATTAATGGACATGCTGCACCTCAGAAAATCCAAATCCCATCAAGCTACGCGCTCGAGAGACTTGAACCTCAGCACTGAAATAAATAGGACATGCTGGAGGGACAGATTCATAACCCAGAGGCTCCCTTCACTCTGGAATAAAATCCCAGTCCAGGTTAGGCAGAGTCCCTCACTGACTCTCTTCAAGAGGAATCTTGATGAGTGGATGGGAGATCATAGGTTTACCCCAGGTATCAGTTTTGTGTCACTGTTAGACAGAGGCACAGTATACTAACCTCGAAAAAGGGCATAGCAAAATACATTTAAAATGGGTGGCGAAAGCCAAACACATTCTGGCTAGGCTTATAAATGCCCTAGGGCAGATAGCCTAGTATGAACCTATGAACCTATGAACCTATACCAGCACACACACACACACACACACACACACACACACACACACACACACACACACACACACACACACACACACACACACATCTGCAGTGCCCACCACCACATATTCACACACCAGTGGAGACAGCACCCCTATCCTGGCCAGTCTACCCTAGTCTCCCATCCCACCACACGTGTGTCCAACACAAGCAACCATAATGTTCACCCACACTCTTGCACACACACACACACACACACACACACACACACACACACACACACACACACACACACACACACACACACACACACACACAAACACATACAAATGCACACAACAATTGTTATTGCCACTTGCCACTGTGGCCTTCCTTACATGTGTATATGTTGATAATTGTGCCCAGTTCTCAGCACTCTGTTACTTAAGTAGTCTATGTCTGTTGCACAGTGTGGCCAATCTATGTATGCTATTGCACAGCCTGGGCATAGGTTTGCACACATCATTTTTAATCTTCTGTATAATTTCTTGTTCTTGCCCATTGTTATGAACCAGATGCTGCCTCTTTGCCAATGCCATGGCATACTGTTCCTGCCTGTGACTGACATAGCCCATCCCAGAGATTTCTCCTTCACATGCTCCACATCCAAAACCTAGTGCACTGCTGAGTCTGGCACTTTCTCCACTTGAATATCCTTGCCCTGCTGTAACTACTTGAGTAGTAATCATGTTTTATAACTTTGCAAAAACTGCAAAGATTTTACTGCATACTGTATGGTCATACTGCAACAGGGTGAACACATAAATTATAATGACCCTGGTCTATGACAGGGCATTGTTGTAGCCTTTCTATGCAATGGTCTGAGGATTTCTAATAGGTGTCATTAACCATGGCACCAGAGTATATCTGACATTATTAATAAGATGTCCCTGGGTAAAATCCTCCCACACAAATCACTGACATAGGTTGTGCATATGCCATATGTGGGAATTGTGTGCACATTGTATATCATACCCTGTCCATTGCAGATCCCCTGGCAGGTAATATACTGGATCCCTTTTTGGTTAATATAAATTCATCACTGTTCTTCAGGTGGAGCCTTTATTAAAATGTGGATGTAGTCTATTACCCCAATATCTCAGGAAAATAGGCTGTGTTACAAAAAGCTCGCATGGTGTTGGCACTCTTTTCTGTGGTACATGGAAACCTCATATACTCCTCCAATATGCTGTAGCATGGCATCAAAGAAGTGGTGAAGTATCATTGGGACAAATGTCTATGTGATATCTACTGTGTCCCTCTTGGGCACTGAAAGATCCCTGTAGCTAGTATTCACAAAGCCAGGCATACCTTTGTGTCCACAAGTAGGGGTACCCCATGCATCCCATGGGCATACATATCAGGATGACACATCTCAGCTAGCTCCTGCATAGTACCCCTGTCATATGGTGGAAGTCCACAATTTCTGTGTTGTGGAGGGCACGATATGTGAGGAGAGGATCGATAACACAACACCACTCAGGTTAACAAAACACAACATCATGACTAGTGGAAGTCTCTGGCATATACAGATTTACTAGTTCTGTGGCAACTGTGTGCATGTTTTCTTGGTCTGCCACCCATGGTTCCACATTTTAGTTGTGGTGAACAACTCTGGAGTTATTATCTCTCAGTGAGAAATATATACATTTCTGAATACTCAGCCATGTTGTTCACCTTCATGTACATTCAGAGCTGCCCTAATGTTAATACTGTTGCTCATCGCCATGACATTATCCTGCCATTGGCATATTATGAAAGCTGCAGAATTTCCGTGTTTTTACCACTCATGATTACTGTGTCTCTGACTTGCCCCCACCTGACATGTGGCTGCTGTTTAAGCAAATTTGTCTACCATGATGAAAAATGTTTCTCAATGTCAGGGACTGCTATAATGTCTTTATTCCTTTTGCAGGAATGAAGGAGGGAAACACTTTAGCCCTAACTCCTAATGTGGAAAATGCCAGTGTGTTATATTAGTACTTGCTCAGCTCTTATCAGGCATGCTGACTCATCTCTCATAAAGCCAGGCAGGAACAGGGTTACAGTGAGCTGTCTTTCCTGGCACCAGGATTTCTGACATTACAAGAGTCCTAAGGACCTCATAGCCTAATAAATATGACTATGACATAAGAGAAGTCAATATGGGAGTGAATGACTTGAGATGAAAACAACTGAGGGGCATGCAAAGAGACATGTCAATACTTTCCATGCATGTTGCAAATGTAGGTAAAACACTAATCCAGACTGGAATCCTTCCTTCACCTCAAGTAATGCCTGGACACAAAAAAGATAATTGGTTTCATTAAGTGGTTAAAAAGCCATTGTCATTCTGGGGAGGCTCCAGTATACACATCTTTCATTTACTTAAGCCATAACTAAAATAATTCCTTTCAAACTCCTGGCTTTGCACATGTTGCTGTCCTGGCTAATTACAGCTCATAGGTTCATAGAAGGTTAATAGGCTAATGGCCCTATAGCCCTTACAAGCCTAGCCATATTTATCCCAAGTTGCCTCAACTGTCAGTGGTTAGGTGAGTGAAGTTCACAGAGGTAAGGGCCTATCATAGTTAATAACGACTTCCTCTGTCCAGGAGGGACATGAGCGCCACTCCAGGAGTGAATTTGCTGTCACCCATCCATTAATCTAGGTTGCATTTGAAGAGGGTCAGGGAGGGGGTCTGTTTCACCTGAATTGGAAGCTTGTTCAGAGAAGTGGCAGTCTCTGGGAGACATACCTATCTTTCCAGCACGACCTGTTCATGTCAGAGGCTAGGTAAGTTCCCTGGAGTGAGTGACACTAGTGTAGTTTGATTTATGAATGTGTAGCATTTCCATCGGGGCTGGGTCAGAGATTGCTCTGTAAGCCAGGCACAAGTCACCCATTAGCAACCTGTAGGAAACGGAATACAGTGACAGGGCTTTCAGTTTTTACACATAAGACTTGTTTTGTGTACCCTGTAATTTGTTGGTGAGAAACCTCTGTGATCTCTTCAGTTGTTGCAGGTGTCTGGTGAGGTATGTGCAAAAGGGAACTTTGTACTCAATTACTGGTCTAATGAGGGCCGAGCATAATAGAATTATAATATCCTTAGACCTAGATGTGATCCTTTACTTATAAGATGTGCCACAAAGAAGGATTTCTTTACTACTGTGGATATGTGGTGGTCAAAGTTCAGGTTGCTATAAACCTGAGTACCCAGATCATTTACCACTGGATCTACACTTAGGGGGGTGCTGTCTATAATGTAGTTAGCAGGGATGTTGTGTTTTCCAAAGGGAATAATAATGCATTTTTTTGCATTTATCTTTAATCCGTTGCTTTGGCACCAATCATTTGTCTGCGTTAATCCTCTCTGCAGTATATTAACAATGTTGGGGGACTCAATGATTGCTCCCAATTTGCAATCATCAGTGAACTTGGACAGCCACAGGCCATTCAAGCTTTCCTGGACTTCTGAAAAATAAATTCCAAACAATTAGGGGCCTAGCACAGAACCCTGCAATATGCCACAGGTGACTGGTCTTTTGCTAGAGGTGAAGTTACCCACTTTGACAGTATGTGTCTTGTCTGTGAGCCAATTGGCTACCCATCTGGTAATGTAGGGGTTAATTCCCAATTGGGGGAGTTTCTCTATAACACCTGAGTGGGGGGATTATTTCAAATGCCTTGGCTAGGTCAAGGTAGGAGGTATGCAGTGTATTTTTCCCATCCAGAGCCTTGGGGACTTTCTCAAAGAAGTCAATCATGTTTAACAAGCATGATCTACCTTTAATGAATCTGAACTGGGTTGGGTCCAGAGTTTGGAGATTACCTATGTCCTTGTTAATAAGGTACATAATGATTTTTTCATGGCCTTGCTGATGAGGCTAGTTAAGCTTACTATATTTCCCAGGGTTGGTTGATGGTCCCACTTTGTGAAGAAGGATTACTGTTGCTGTCCTCCATTCTGCCAAAACATAGCCAGTTCACAGACTGTGGTTAAACAGGCATCCAAGTGGGTCTGGTAGGTCATGTTTTAAGTTGTTTAAAGAGCAACATGAGATGTTGTTTGGTTCCACTGATGATATGTTTTTGGCCTTGGTGAGCGTTGAGATGACTTGCTCTCTTGAGATAATAGGCTGAGGAATGGTGGCAGGTATACTTTTGGGGATGACTGGTGGTGGTGGTGGGGGGGCAGGTGTGTGAAGTTTGCTCGAAATCTGTTGGCTAGCAAGTTGACTATTACCTCCAGTTAGGTATGGATGGTACCATCCACAACCAATTCTGTGCATAGCTGGGTATTCCTTTTTAGATTTCAGATGTAGATAAAGAATGCCTGGTGATTATCCTTAGTTAGGAAGGCTACATTTGCTTCATAATTAGTTTTGGAGGAGTTGACAAGATCTATAATTTGTTTGTTTAAACTAGGCAAGGATTTCTTCCTTTGCTGAGCCAATTCCCTCCTGTTCTTGGACATTAGTTTCTTTCTCTTGTTGTATAGCCTGTTTATACTAGGGGTCCACCAGAGTGATTTATTTTTTTGGCAAGACCTGGTTTTAATCCGAACAGGTACAGACAATTCTATACAACTGCTTAAGTGGTTACAGAGGGCATTGGTGTACACCTCTGCATAGGAGTCCATGTTATCTGTGTTCAATGGAGCTTTGAAACTTTTTATACCATCACTTAGTAGGAGGTAGTTTGCCTTTGAAAACTTCTTAGCGTTTTTGAGCTTGATGGGGTATCTGGTCTTATAATTACATTGAACGAGACTGATTTATGGTCAGATCTTACCAGGAATTACATCATGCAGAGGAGGGGGGTGCAATGCTCTCACATGTCAGTGAGTACTATGTCCAGGACATTTGAGCCACTTGTTGGTGTGCTGACTAGCTGTTTCAGAGCATTTGCGTTGACACAGTCCAAGAACCTCTGAGACAGCATGTTTGTGGTTGTGAATGTTTCCCAGTCGATAGTAGGATAATTAAAATCACTCATGAGTAAACTGTTAGGCTGTATGGCAAGTGACTCTAGTAAGTCCGGGTATGTGGTATATTTTTTCTGTTTCATGCTGGGGGACCTATAGCTAGCTATGATGTGGTAGGCGGCTTTGCCTATAGTTAATTGGACATGAAGTAGCCTAAGAGAGTCACACTGTTTCACCAGTCTCGAGGCATACCTATCCTTAATGAAGGTGGATACACTTCCTCCTTTGGTTCTTTCACACTCAGTCTGTGGTCTGAACATATGGAAGGCATTGTAGTCCTGCATGGTCAGGGTGCTTTCCATGTCTTTGAACCAAGTCTCGGTGACTGCACAGAAGTCAAAATCTTCCAAAGTGAGGAGTGCTTCCAGGGAGTGCAGTTTCTTGTTTAGACCCCTAGCATTAAGCAGCAGCACCCTGACTTTAGAGAGGATTTTGTTATGTTGGGAGATTGTCTTTTTTGACACTGCTTAGAAAAAGGCACAATAGGAGTGGCTAATGCCTTTGCCAGTATCCAGAAGCATAGAGGAGACAGGTGCAGACCATCTCTGGCAAAGCAGTGTGGCCTGTTGACCATGTCTTCCCAGGCTAAAGGATATTGGATCCTCTTGGACTGAAACCAGAAGCTAAGGCAATTGTTAAAGGTAATCATTTTTTGTTTGTATTGTAGCATCATGCTTGGAGAAAGTAGAATGCTGCTTAAGGCTAGGCTTATACCTGACTGTGACACATATTCTGACAGCTTAGTCATGTCTCTCTTCATATAGTCCAATGAGGTACATCTCAAGATATTCACCCCCATCTGGACTATGACGGAGTCATACCACTACTTGTGCTTGAGTGACTTGATGGATCCTGGCACCTGATAGGCAGCTAACCATGTGTCTCACAATGGAGTCACCTATGACCACTACATTAGGTTTTGTGGTGTTACACCTTATGGGCTTATTTGTTGAGACACTAGTGTGTGTTATTATGTGTTGTGGTTGTTTTTTGCATTGTTATGTGTGCAAGCGGTTTCCATTTGGAAGGCCTCTAATCTTTCGATAAATTACTAGTGAGTACCTCCACATATGTGGGTTTATATGTCCTATCCTTATTTAGTGTGTGTGTGTGTGTGTGTGTGTGTGTGTGTGTGTGTGTGTGTGTGTGTGTGTGTGTGTGTGTGTGTGTGTGCTGACAACTTGTTTGGCATTCATTTTGTCCTCATGTGAGAGTCTTGCCTCCAATTTCATAGTGTAACTACATCTCTCACATAAAGTATTTGTTTCATGAGTAAGTGGTTGTCAATATACATGAGACAATTTCTACATTGCCTTAGGATGCCCATGTCTATCAGGCTGGCCAGAAAATTATGGGAAACTGCACATCCATGACAGCAGGCTCTTACTGTATGCTTTATTAGGGAAGGGAATGGGTTAATTTGACAGGACTGTGCTGGTAGAACTGAGACTACAAAAGGAACCTAATAATTTTTATAGGCCATGGTTGATTAATAAGGCAATGCTGCTCAGTGCACAATTGAGTTGCTCCTAGAGCAACAGAAAAGCTTGTAAGGGTTCCACTGACAGCTGTTTAGGGAAAAACCTATGCTTTTGCAACTATGAAGGGAACTGTTAACTGCCGCTGAGTGAAGAGCAGCACCATGTAAATGAGAGGCTTAAATATCACCAGAAAGGCTCATCCAGACTCTGCTACACTTTGCTGTGAAGGAAAGGTTAGTTTGCTTTTATTTTTTGTATTTTGTATTACTTTATTGCCTTTTTATATTTTGAATACTGTGGTTTGTTTTCTTTACCTTGTGTTTTACTTGCATTCTGCTTTAACAGCATATTAAAACTTCAAAAGAGACCACAGTTCTGTCTCTTCTGAGTCAGGCAAAAATTAGAACTGATCAATTAAGGACTCATTCATAAGATAGAAGAGGTCACTTAAGGTTAATCATTTGTGAACTGAGGGGTGGAGCTAGGAACTAAACCTTCTATTTAAGGGGTAAAATAAAACATTTCAGAGCTTTATCAGAAAGGCTCATCCAGACTCTGCTACACTTTGCTGTGAAGGAAAGGTTAGTTTGCTTTTATTTTTTGTATTTTGTATTACTTTATTGCCTTTTTATATTTTTAATACTGTGGTTTGTTTTCTTTATCTTGGGTTTTACTTGCATTTTGCTTTAACAGCATATTAAAACTTCAAAAGAGACCACAGCTCTGTCTCTTCTGAGTCAAGCAGAAATTAAAACTGAGTCAGGCAGAAATTAGAACTGATCAATTAAGGACTCATTCATAAGATAGAAAAGGTTACTTAAGGTTAATCATTTGTGAAATGAGGGGGTGGAGCTAGGAACTAAACCTTCTATTTAAGGGATAAAATAAAACATTTCAGAGCTTTACCAGAAAGGCTCACCCAGACTCTGCTACACTTTTCTGTGAAGGAAAGGTTAGTTTGCTTTTATTTTTTGCATTTTGCATTACTTTATTGCCTTTTTATATTTTGAATACTGTGGTTTGTTTTCTTTACCTTGGGTTTTACTTGTATTCTGCTTTAACAGCATATTAAAACTTCAAAAGAGACCACAGTTCTGTCTCTTCTGAGTCAGGCAGAATTTTTTTTCCCGCCCTCCCACCCAGTTACAGTTGTCTTGTTAAATACCACTATCTTTCTAGTTGCCTGCCTCTTATGTTAATCTGACGATATATCTCATTTCCTCTCTACTTTCACTGGCTTGTGTGAGTAATCACAAAATCATCATTTTTGAAATCCCTCTCCTTCAACTATTTAAATTTATTGGCCATCCTACTGTATTCCATAGTACCAGAATACAAAAGTGACCATCCCTTTCAATCCATCTTGCTGTTTTAAAAATAGTAACTCTCCACAAACCTTAACGTTTTAAACAGGTAAAACCTAAGTTACCTACTTTCACATCTAACTTCTCTAGTGCACACTGCAGTGTGCATTTTTTTTTCATTTTACCTTTAAGCATCCCTGTGACTAGCACTTGCTCTAATACCTGGTGGAAAGCACTAGGAAGCCTTAAACTGATACAAGCACTCAACTCTCCTTGTTAATAAGGAGAAATTAATAGTAGGCACTAAACAGCCTATAATTGCAAAGTACCTTGCTTAGGTAAGGAAAAACAGCTCCTGCACTTTACAAAAAGAAAAAAAAAGAAAAACCAGGCATGTCCAAGGGTCAGCTTCCGGTGGCTTCTCCTGTCCACCTGGTGAATCTGGGCATACTGGGGCAATGCAGCAATTGCCTCATGTACACAGACAACCCTCTCCTCCTACCACCCAACACTATAACCTGTGAGAGATGCACTTACATAGCCAAAATTGAAGCAAAGCTCTCTCCAGCCAAGATTGTGCTAGACAGTCAAGAAGAGAAGGTTAACACCCACACTACACCTCAAGCAACACATAGCCCTTCTAAACCCACACCACCAATACCCACATATAGCAACACAAAATCCACATATGCAGAGGCCCTTAACTGTAACCTGCCCAAGCAACAAGGACCTCTGAAGCTGAAACGCAAATAAACACCAATCACAACCAAAGTGTCACATAGTTCACAACACCAGTGTGCCACCCAGCAGCAGCCCCTAAGGCAAGACAATGTACCTAACACTTTAGTCATAGGTGACTCTATTGTCCAGCACACTGATGTCCCACTCACCAGGTTAAACAAGGAGAAAATTACAGTCAGATGCC
This sequence comes from Protopterus annectens, assembly GCF_019279795.1. Classification (NCBI taxonomy): domain Eukaryota; kingdom Metazoa; phylum Chordata; order Ceratodontiformes; family Protopteridae; genus Protopterus; species Protopterus annectens. The sequence continues at coordinate 728,458,733 of NC_056730.1, forward strand.
TGTCAGGTGCCAGGAACCACCACATAACGCATGCACTCAAGTCACTCCACAACAAGTACAAATATGACTCTGTCATTGTCCATGTTGGAGTGAATGACTTGAGACATACCTCCCTGGACTACATGAAAAGAGACATGGAAGAGCTCTAGGATCATGTGGCCCAGGCAGGTATGACCCTAGCCCTGAGTAGCATCCTGCCTTCGCCCAGAATGATAGCACAATATAAGGACAAAATGATTGACTTCAACAATTGGCTAAGCTTCTGGTGTCATTCATAGGGGATCCAGTATGGGACGACATGATCAACAGACCACAATGCTTTGCCAGAGATGGTCTGCACCTGTCGCCCCTGGGATTCACGTTACTGGCTAAGGCTCTTGCCACCCCTATAGTGCCTTTTTTAGGCAAAGTTCAAAGGACAAAACCACCACCATAACAGGTACTAGCATGCAAAATCTGAAGGTAATGCTACTCAATGCTAGAAGTCTAAACCTCAAAATGCACTTTCTCTCGATGCACTCCTAAAAATGGAGAACATCGATATCTGTGCAGTAACTGAGACCTGGTTCAAGGCTCCAGAGAGCACCGCTGCAATATCAGGCTACAACTCTTGCCACACTTTTTGGCTACCAAACCAGGACTGAAAAACTAAAGGTGGAGGAGTGTCAATATTCACCAAGGATATTCACACCACCAGGCTAGTTGCCCAACACAATGCATCTGAAATTCTCCAGGTGCAACTAACACTAGGTAAGACTGCAATCCAAATTGTAGCTTGCTACAGATCCCCCACCATACCCCAAGATTCTCACTACACCTTTTTAAACATACTGGAAAATATTAAGATAGAACCAAACACCCTAATACTGGGTGATTTTAACTACCCTGCCATTAACTGGGAAAAATACTCATGTACCAACACCTTTGCCCAACGGTTCTTGGAATTCATAAATTCCAATGCCCTGGATCAAATAATCTATAGTCCCACCAGGGGCTCCAATATACTAGACCTGGTCATTACCAGCATGGGAAATCGATGCTCCACAGCTATGGTCACCCCATTGTTAATCAGGTCTGACCACAAGCTAATCACCCTTAACATCCACATCCCACCCTCACCCCCAGTAAGGAAACCTCCATAAAAAACTTCTCCAAAGCCAATGTCACGCTACCCAAGTCAGAAGTGACAAACTTCATGACACCCATGCAGACAGGAACTGAAAGTTCAACTGCTGAATCCTACACTAAAGCACTGTATGAGCACATCCACTCATGCATGAATCGTGCCATCCCAAATAGAACCAAGATGCTCTCATCCAAAAAAAAGGAAGCCAATCTGGTGGTCCCCTGCCATAAACAAACTTTACAACAAAAGGAAGAAACTGTTGCAGAAAAGAGGAAAATCCCAGGATGCAAAAAACTCCCTTACCAGCCTCAGTAAGAAACTGAGATCCCTCATAAAATCCTCCAAAGCTAGTTACGAAAATAAAATTGCCAAAGATTCCAAAGACAACCACAAGGCATTCTATAACTATGTCAAGAATCTAAATGGCAATCCTCAGATCTGCTCTGAACTAAAACAGAATGGCATTAAATATACTGATCCCAAGGATATTGCCAATATCCTGGCAGATCGATTAATTGCCAACGTCAACCCCCTCTCACCCCCTAAATGGCCAATCTCAATACTGGAAAATTACCAGATTCCGGTAATAACGGCCACACAGGTAAAAAACGCACTCTCCAAAGCTAAAAATACAGCATACATGGGACCAGATGACATCCCAGGCTGTGTACTACATGAACTACAATATGAACTGGCACCTCACCTAAGTGTCATGTTTAATCATAGCCTCACCTCAGTTTTTATGCCCACTGAGTGGTGCAGAGCTACAGTTATCCCACTCCACAAGGGGGGATCCACCTTTGATCCTGGAAACTACCATCCCATCAGTATGAAGAGCCTTATCTGCAAGGCCATGGAGTGTATTATCATGGAACTTATAAACAAAGACATTGGCAACCTTCAAACACTGGACCCCACCCAGTTTGGGTTCGTGAAGGGCCGATCTTGTCTCCTGAACCTGATTGACTTATTCAAATCAATCTCAAGAGCCATGGACAAGGGTAATGTTGTCCACACAGCCTATCTAGACCTTGCCAAGGCCTTTGACACCATCCCCCTCTGGAATCATAGATAAACTTACTAATCTGGACATTAATCCCTACGTCACCCAATGGGTTGCTAACTGGTTTACTGATAGAACCCACACTGTAACAGTAGCCGACTCCAAATCCAGCTCCAGACAAGTGACAAGTGGAGTACCTCAGGGTTCAGTCCTGGGACCACTCTTGTTTGGCATCTACTTCTCTGAAGTACAGGCCAACATTAAGGGACTCTGGCTAACAAAGTTCGCAGATGACTGCAAACTGGGAGCCATTATTGAATCCCCAAATGATGTGGATACTCTACAAAAGGGCCTTACAGAAACAGATGCTTGGTGCCAGAGCCATGGTATCAAGCTCAATGCCATGAAATGTATAGTTATCCCCTTTGGGAAAAAACATGTACCCGTGAATTACCATATAGGTGGCAGTACACTAAACACTGGAAGTGTGATAAGAGACTTAGGGACACAGGTGGACAGTGGTCTCACCTTCGATAACCACATTGCCACAACAGTCAGGAAATCCTTCTATGTGGCACACCTCATCACTAAGGGCTTTTCATCCAGAAAAAAAGAGGTCATTGTCCCACTGTACTCATCCCTCATTAGACTCATTACAGAATACAACACCCCATTTGGTATGTACCTCTCAAGTCATTTGCAACAACTGGAAAGGCCACAGAAATACCTCACTAAAAGAATCACAGGTCTAAAGCAGATGCCCTACACTGACCGCCTTAAAAAACTTTACTATACTTTGTCACATATCGTCTACTCAGAGGTGATCTCTGCTTAACATACAAGGCCATGTCAAATCCAGAGCTGTTGGACATGCTACACTTAAAGAAATCCCAATCCCTCAGAGCCACACTCTCCAGGGATCTAAACCTTGTCATCACAATAAACAAAACATGCTGGAGGGATAGGTTCCTGACCCAGGGACTCCCCAGACTCTGGAATAGATTGCCCATACATGTCAAGCAGAGTGCCTCTTTGGCTCTCTTCAAAAGGAACCTTGATGATTGGATTGGATTGGAGAAAGGAAATTCACCCGGGGGATCACGTCAGTTGCCCTGCTAGACAGGGGTCCAGGGAAGTAAATAGTGTGGGAAGAAACAGCCAGGGAATTGTTATGGCTAGGCTTGTATAGGCCCTAGGGCTGATAGCCTAGTACCAACCTATGAACTTATGAACCTATATGAGCAAAGAGAAACATGTTTTAAGCTAACTACTAATCAGGAAAGCACACAATAAGCCTTTCACCAGTATTCCACACCTCATATAGGTTAGATCAGCACACTTCTGCCACAAAGGTGCAGAAAAAACACCTTCTTAATGTAGAATAGCTGATTTGCAGCCCAAGTGTAACAAGACTACAATAAATGCCTACAACAGCCCTACAACTAACCAATACAGTATAATTAATTACTTAAAACAGCAATAGACAGTACAATTATTTTTTGCTATAAAGTGCAAAAATAACAGCAAATGGCTTAAAGAAGCTGCTAAGTACAGTACATAAGAGAAGCACAAAAATATTAATTTTTGTCTTTTCAGTAGTGGATTTCTCCAGGTAAAAGCATATTCTCAACAATCAGTAGCAAAATCATCAAACAACGAGCAGCTCTAAGTATCTAAGCCAGTGCCCGTGCAAACATGTGGCTTAAATATGAGAAAAAAAAGAAAAGTTTTAATAACTACCCAATCAGGGAAGCACACAATAAGCCTTCTATCAGCAATCCCCAACTCAGACAAGTTAGGTCAACAGACTTCTGCCATAATGGTGCAGAATAACACCTTCTTAATGTAGAATAACTGGTTTGGAGCCTAAATATAACATGACCACACAAACTACCTACCACAGCCCTACAACTAACATAGAATGTAATACAGTGCAATTAACTACTTAAAGCAGAAGCAGACAGTACAGTTATTTTTTGAAACTGCTGAAGTACAGTCACAGTATATAAGAGAAGTCTAAAAAAATACTTTTTTTAATTTAATTTTTTATTTTAACATTTGTTAACTGGGAAAGTCTGACTAGGACAGAGCCTATTTTCAGTGGAGGCCCAGAGAGAGAAATGCTCCAGATGCATGTCTTTAGAATGTGGGAGGAAACTGGAGTACCTGGAGGAAACCCACGCAAATGCAGGGAGAACATGCAAACTCTGCACAGAAGGCACCCCAGCTGGGAATCAAACTGGAGAACCTCTTGCTGTGAGGTGACAATGTTAACTGCTATACCACTGTGTCACCCTTTTGTGTGGTTCCCAGCTCAGATAGACCAGTTAAACACCTACTGCCATTAGATGAATAATACCAGTCCTCCTAATGTAAAAACACATTAAAGGAATGTCCGAATTGAAATGGTGCCACAAACAACCTTAAAAGATATGAAATGCTACCACAAACAAACTTAAAAATACAGATACAGTAGTGTACTTTAAACAGATTATAAAAGTGTTATTAGTAAAAGCAATTTGCTTTGTATAAATGAGCTAAGAGCCACTCAATTATATAGAATTTATAAAGGCACTAGAAACAAGATAAAAAGTGTGATTATAAAAGTAATTTGCTTTGTATAAATGACCAAGAGCCACTCAATTATATAGAATTTATAAAGGCACTAGAAACAAGATAAGCTAATTAATAAGCTCTCCAGTCAATAAAACTACATGCAGGAATCTCAAGTATTTTCCTAACCTAAACAGACCAGACTACATCCCAGTGCACTAGATGGAAAATCCACTGACCTCTTGGTGTAAAAACAACTGCTTGCTAGGGTGTAAAAATACACTACTTTATCCAACAGCTATTTAGACAATGAAATTAGATAAAGTAAATCAGTAGAACAGACAATGAGAGGCAAAATGCACTACTTCAGTATAAACACAAGGAAAGACAACTAAATAATTCAGTATATCAATGGCAGCTTAGAAAGGGAGGAGCTTATTAAACTCAAATTGCAGTAGATGTGGACAGTTTAAAATCACCAGGTTTAAAAAGCAGATCAACAAAGGGGAGGGTGAGTGGGGAAATAAGCAGGGAAATCACGAGCAGTGCTTTGGTTTATGCAGACTTGAAATCTTTTAGGCAAAAGACAAAGGCTCAGAAATTCACTATGTATTTAAGTATTGCTCAAGATACAATTAACCAATGAAAAAAACATTTGAAATATGCAGCCTAGATAATTTAAGTGACTGTCTCTCATATAGAACAAAAACACAAGGTCAAACAGATTTTTGAAAACAGAAAACAAAATGGAGCAGATAAAACAGAAAGCAACTCTATCAGTCACAGAGAAAAAAAATATAGGTTTACTTTCCTCGGCCAGATGGAAATAACCAGCAGTGCTTTAAAATGTGCAGGTTTTTTCTTCTCCCCTAATATCCATATACACACTATCTCCCCTTTTCCTTGCTTTATTTCATTTATTCTTACTCTTATTTCCCTTACTATTAATCTTGCTTTTACTCTTTATTTCTCCTGTCTCCCATATGTAGTCCATTTATTACCTCTAACAAATAATTTTTCTCATTCTCCCCTTCCTTTCTCCCTCTCCTCTATCTTATCCACTATTTGAAAGTTCCACTCTGACATTTGCATTATAGTAGTAAACGCACTCATTTATAACACATTTCAGTGCTACCTGATATTGCATTTATCTTGCTTTACTGATGGTATATCTGCATTATTCTGCATATCATATGTGTATTAATATTTGTATCAGTCTGTGCATTTACAGTTTATTAAGTATGATGTCAGTTTTCACCTATGTATATGTATCTTCTGTTCTTATATTTGTAAATCTTTTCTCCCTGGGCCTTCATTGAAAATGAATACAATTTTACAGCCAGTCTTTCCCATTAAACAAATGTCAATAAATAAATAAATGTGTCAGTATGGGATGAGATGCTTGACAGTTCTAAGCTTGCTTCACTAAAAGTGGCATTCTTCATGCTCACTACAGTGTTTGCTGCCCTTAGGCTTTTTTTTTTTTTTTTGGGGGGGGGGGGTCCAGTTGATTGACATTTTAACATGACTGATAACTAAACAACTGTTACTGGTTTGTCCGACTATTAACAAAAACAAAGCCCCCGTCGAGGCAGAGACAGTCCCAGTAAAGATAATCACGCACTGGCACGAATGAATATATAAAAGCTTTTTCTTTAATGAATACTTATAAAATCACATAAAATACTAGACTAGTTGAGCGCTTACATCTACAACCGTAGATTTCCTCAGAACCAATTGTACATACTGAACTTCTTAATTTGTAATCAAACTTCACCAATCAAAACTTCACAATTAAATAATAAATTAAAAACACTTGTTAACAAATCAATCACCAAAATTTAAAGTGCACAGTGCTGAATTCCCTCTGTATGAAAATTTTTAAATATAAAATCGATTGTATACATATAAATCTATACACATAACAATATGTCTTAAAAATGTATAAAAATTACATCTATTTTTGAAACATTCATAACATTAATCTATTATGTTGTTCACACTACCAAACAAAATGTGTATTATGTAATAGTGCATACTAAGGGAGATTGATAACTGTTCTATTCCCTATTTCCCTAAATGTATGAAATAATATCAGTTAAATTACTATTATTGACCTGAACTTGATGTTACACTATTGTCTGTCTAACATGGGTTTTATCGAAATATTGTCATTTAACCCTGGTAATTCCGAACACATTCAGTAATGATTATCTAGAGTATAATAGTTGTCACCCCCAGTATCAGAAAAAGAGCATTATCAAGGGACAATGCATCAGAGCCGCTAGGATGACTTCATGCTACGAAGATGTGATAGTCGAGTTGAATAACATAGCTACAATGTTTAAGGACAGGGGATATCCTGTAGGGATGGTATTCGATGTGGTGAATTATGTAAAACAGGAATGGGGAAAAAAATATAAGCCCATTCTGGGAAGTAAGCAGGGCATTAGTAATACCAAAGTGTCAAGTCATGAATATATGAGAGCTTGTGTTATACAATATGCCCCACAAGTTAATAAAATCAAGGACATAATTGTAAAAAATTGGAACATATTAAAAACAGATGAGGATATATACAATATAGTAGGTCCTAGACCAACATTTGTATATAGGAATGGACTGAATTTAAAATGTAGATTAAACAAAATGATGGGTATGGTTGGAAAAAGAGAGTGTGGTACTACAAAGTGTGGAAGATGTAATCAGTGTCAATACATCACTGGGGTTAGGAGTTTGACTCTGGATAATATACAGAAAACTACTGTCACGTTTTGTAAGGGGAATTGTAGAACTAAAAATGTCATTTATTTAGCCAAGTGTCAAACCTGTCCATGTTACTATGTGGGAATGACTACTAGATGCTTGAGAAACAGAATTTATGAGCATTGTTATAGGATGAGAAGGCAAGATGCAAATAATGCTTTATGGAGACATTGTAATGCCAACAAAGAATGTAGGTCCTTTGAGTTTGGTATATTGGAATAGGTTCAAATGAATCTTAGGGGAGGGAATATAAAGAAGAAATTATTTGAAAAGGAGACACGTTGGCAAATTAAGTTGAATGCCTTGGAATTACCAGGGTTAAATGACAATATTTCGATAAAACCCATGTTAGACAGACAATAGTGTAACATCAAGTTCAGGTCAATAATAGTAATTTAACTGATATTATTTCATACATTTAGGGAAATAGGGAATAGAACAGTTATCAATTTCCCTTAGTATGCACTATTACGTAATACACATTTTGTTTGGTAGTGTGAACAACATAATAGATTAATGTTATGAATGTTTCAAAAATAGATGTAATTTTTATACATTTTTTAAGACATATTGTTATGTGTATAGATGTATATGTATACAATCGATTTTATATTTAAAAAATTTCATACAGAGGGAATTCAGCACTGTGCACTTTAAATTTTGGTGATTGATTTGTTAACAAGTGTTTTTAATTTATTATTTAATTGTGAAGTTTTGATTGGTGAAGTTTGATTACAAATTAAGAAGTTCAGTATGTACAATTGGTTCTGAGGAAATCTACGGTTGTAGATGAAAGCGCTCAACTAGTCTAGTATTTTATGTGATTTTATAAGTATTCATTAAAGAAAAAGCTTTTATATATTCATTCGTGCCAGTGCGTGATTATCTTTACTGGGACTGTCTCTGCCTCGACGGGGGCTTTGTTTTTATTTTAACATGACTAACATATCAGTATCAGACTTGAATCACATTGAAGTGTCTCTCTTCAAAACCAGAAGTAAAAAACAATAAAATGCCTGATCTTGAGTCACTCCAGCATTTAGAAAGCATCCATGTCTGTGTAGTTACAGAGACGTAGCTTAAATATATACCTGCCATTTGCAATTTTCATGTCTTTAGATCCAATGAAAAGTGTTGTGGAGTCTTCATATTTGAAAAGGAAGATGTTATTTAAAGCAGATCCATAGGGACCTACAAACTAAACTCATTGAACTATTGATAGGATTAAGTATGAATTAATAGCTTGTTAAAGAACACATTTCTTCCTTCCCATAATGACTGCCTAAGATCCATCAGTGTTCTAAATGATCTCCCTATCAGCAAAAACTCCATTATTTTGTGTGACTTTTACTACCTGTCAATAAACTTGGACACCTATATGATATAACCAGAAATTCCTAGAATTTATAAACTAAAACTCCCTTGAGCAGTTGATAAATAAACTTATTACATTACATATCATTCTTGACATGATTCTTACCAATATGGCTGCATCTTGTAGTATGTCCCTAGTATCTACTTCCACAGTAAAGTCTGACCACAAACTTGTGACCATATTTTTAAACTCCCCAAAGCACCTATAGCAAAGCCCATAAATTTAAAGACTATAAACATATCAACCTCAACCTACTCTTTGATGAAATAGCAATATTGACTTTTGACCGTACCACCTCTGATCATGATACTGCAGCAAGCTTCACTATGGAATTATACATCCATTTAGAAAATCCATAGAGGTAGTCAGCCCTACCAGAATGAAGGATCAGGATCATGAGAAATTCAAAAATAAACCAAAATAAAGAAACTCCTTAAACTATACAATATTTTCAAAACCCATCTTCTCAAGGAAAATACCAGAAACATTAAAAACTGAAAACCAATATCAGGTCCCCTAAAGTAGTGCATGAATTTAGATTGGTATCTAAAACCAAAGCTAATTATAGATCTTTCTTTAGCTATGTTAGAAAATTAAGAAAGAGTACTTTAAATTGTTCTGAACTTGTTAAAAATAATGGCTCATATTCTGACCCAACAGACATTGATAACATCCTTGCAAACAAGTTCAGGGCATGTTCACCCCAAGATTTCTATCCAAAGCATTGAAATACCTGAAATCTCTTACTATCCCAATTAGCTGTAAGGATCATTTACTGAACGTGCTAGCCAAGACCAAAAATACTTACTCGACCAACTACTCCACCTATCCAAGTATACTGCTCACCGTTCCATTTTATGTTATCCCCTATTCGCATCAGATGCTCCCAGTACAAAATTCCCACCAGTAATAGTGTTAAACATGCACTTGCAGACCCTCTCCTTATTTAAGTTTATCTATTGAATGAATCCCTGATGAGTGGTGCATAGCAGTTGTCATGCCCCCTCCATAAGGATAGCATTACAACCAACATGTAAGCAATAATGCCTGTCAGAGTGTGTGTTAATGTGTAATTAATGCCTGTCCAGAGGTATTATGAGGCCCAACGCTGCAGGTGGTGGGCCTCTACACCATGGAAGGGCATCAATTATACATTAACACACACCCTGGAGGGCATTATTGTACTTAGAGAATGGGGTCTTTTTAAAATTGTTGTGTTTTACTTACTTATTTTTTTAAGTAGTATATTATTTTTTATATATATATTTTTGATGTAAAGGAGTTCCTACTCCAAACTTTCTGTACTGTATGTTAATGGTGTTGGAGAAAGTATTTTACATGAAAAATATATAAAAAATATATATTACTTAAAAAAATAAACAATTTTGCAAAGAGCTCATTCTCTCTCTCTCATACACAGTCTATTCCTCTTTCACACACATACATATGCACACACAGTCTGCTCTGGTTTCCTACTCACATTCACTCACACAAGCATAACTCTAAACCTCTAAGCACAAAAAATCTGGACAAAGCCAAAAACAATGGGGGGGGGCAAAGCCCCAATAATAGGGACAATTTTTAAATATTGCTCTTACAAACTTGAAAGTTGCTGGAATAAAAGGACTTATATTACAATGCATTTCCTGAAAGATACAAAGCCTGAAACCTAAATGCCTGTCATTATTTAGTGAATTCACTCCTCACTGATTTGCCACAAAACTTCAGAAAACCACAAATTTTATGAAGAACAGACAAAAATATGAGGCAAAAATCTGGACATTCTGCAAAAATTTGACAATTGAGAGCTAAGCACACAAGAGCACTCTTACTTTCTCTCTCGATCTCTCTCACACACATAGTCTCCTATGGTTTCATACATGCATTCAGTCACACAAGATCGCTCTCACTCTGTCTTAATCTGTCACACACACACACACACACACACACACACACACACACACACAGTCTCCTCTGATTTCATATACACATACACTCACACATGCAGACAAAAACATAAATACACATACATACACACATACGCATGCATACTTTTTTAATGTTTTTTTTTTTACACTCAATAAACAGCAAAAATGCTTCTTAGTTAGTGTAAAGTAATGGCAGCCATTATATTTTTTTTGCAGTACGAGTTCCATGCCAGCTTGATATACTGCCATGAAGCAGTGGACTCATTTTCAGTGGGCATTACTTGTGCATTAATACCCTGCTGGAGAACATTCATTCTCCACTCAGGGTGCTGATGTACAGTTTGCCCATTCTCTAAAGATAGTTACAGACCTATCAGTCTTACAAGCATCATCTGCAAAGCCATGGAATGTATTATAAATGACCTCATTAACTGATATCAAGAATCTTATTCAACTTCACCTTCAACAGTTTTGCACTGTGAAGGGTAGAGCTTAAACAACTAAAATCCAACAGTTAGCACAGTCATTACTTTTTTTCATCTGTGTACCCTTAATCATTTCTTTCACTGGAATTTTCCTAACTGCAATCTTTTTCTCCTCCCTAGGAAATTAATCTCAATCTAGGTCTATATTAGAATGCCGAAACCTCATTTATGCAAATCCCGAAAGGCCGACACATACACAGCGAACCACAAGAACACAGAACGTCCTTAAGCACGAAATTTAAAATATCGAATTTCCATAGTTGGCAAACTTCACCACTCGCTACGTACTGCCTACCTAAACAAAATAAATATGAATGTATTACTATATATGCACTTACCTTAACCCGGACCTAACCCTAAGGTCAGTAACTATTGCACATTTACGTTTGGGAGCTATACCGGATAAGGGAATCTCCTACTGACGTTTTACCTCACTAAACATAGTGTGGACAACTATGGTGATTCGGTATTTTGAATTTCTTGCTTAAGGATGTTTGGTGTTCATGCGGTTCACTGTTTATTTGTCGGCCTTTCTGGATTCGCGTAAGTGAGGTTTCGTTATTCTAATATAGACCTTCTCAATCTCATGTGCATTTTCTTGCATTTACCAGTGTTAGTACTGCTCTCTTTTTCTTAGTCTTCCACAGATTATTTCTGCAGACTCACTACCATGGTAAGACTAGCCCTGCTCTAGTCACCCTCACTACACTTGGGTTCACTGTGCTTTCTACCCTACCCCAAATTCCCACCTGCCCCTGCAACTCAACATTTATCTGTCTCTCTCTCTCTCTCTATATATATATATATATATATATATATAGATATATATACTACTCGACCAACTACTCCACCTATCCAAGTATACTGTCTCACCGTTCCATTTTATGTTATCCCCTATTCACATCAGATGCTCCCAGTACAAAATTCCCACCAGTTCATGAATCTGAAACCTGTCACATCACTTTACAGTAACTTCTCCCTAATTCACATCCCACCACACACCACCTAGACCCTTTCACCATCCATCGCTACTCTCTTCATCATCTTTTTCCATTCCTAAACCGCCTACCCAACAAAATATAGCTACTTTTTAACATGACTGCTTACTTCCTACACCGATCCCATAATACAATACATCCACCACTTAAACACACTTAGTGCTTCTACATTCTAGTATTATGCTACCAATCCATTTATAGCAATTCTTCCTGTAATATTACTTGCAAAGACTACATATTATAAACAGAACCTCTACATCATCTACCTCCCATAGACTAGGGTTCCTTTGCTTAGGACCACAAACTCCTACTACACTATATTCCCCTCCTTGTACCACACCAATCACTTCTAGTACTTTAAAATAAAATACCTAAAACAAAAGCTACCTCCTCAAACAACAACAAATCTAAAATAAAATATAAATGGCTCCATGCTGTGGCAATATACATCCCAGCCCAAGGCCAACACTGCAAACCACTGACCACAAGCACCCAGACAATTATAAGCTGATTAATTCTTGACAAATGTTCCCCAAAACAATCAGGATTACACATCTACCTTATTAATCTTGGGTATATTAGTAACAAAACACCTAAAGTGCATGCTTGGTTATCCATCCACTCTCTAGACATCCTAGTCACTATTGAAACCTGATTAAAACAAGACACTAAAATGTAGAAATCCTACCCCCTGGCTTTAATATACTCTAAACGTAAAGAATACATTAAAAGGCTGTCAATGTAGGTATTATCTAAAATAAAACTTTTAGTCTCTGTCTATTCCACCCCTCCCTACATGCACACGATGCAACAATGCTGAAATTTTAATCACACAAATCAAACTAAATCGCCATAAGTGCCTGACTATCATAGCCCCATATATTTCCCTGGAAGCAACATCGCTACCCTTGAAAACATCCTTTGCTGGGTATCATCCAAAATCAGTCGGGAAACAATCATACCAGGTGATTTAAACATCAATTGGCAGTCAATCAACTGCAACAATCCCAACAAAGTCCATATAATTGTATGGCTTCACTCAATTAATAACAATACCAAGTATAATAAAAACACAACCAGAGAGTCCATAATAGACTGGATTCTTACCACTGCTCCTAACAAAATAACTTCCTCTGGGACACTTCCTGATACCTTAAGTGGTCATCTCCCAATATTTACTATAAGTCAGCATGCCCACATCCACAAGCAGCTTCAGTATAAACAAGTAAGACATGTCTCTAGATTCCAAATAGAAAGCTTTATTCATATTCTAAACCTCCTCAACTGGAGCAGAGTAAAAACTCTTCTTTTAGATGAAGATGTTTCTGAGTTTAATTATATTTATCTCACTAGCCTTAATTCACATGGACCCTTAGGATTGAATGAGCTAAAGTTAACCCTGCTTCCTGGTTATAAAGAAAAAGTAAGATACTCACGAGGCAAACAGATGATGGTTGAAATGACTGGTCAATTGGTAAATCTTAAACAAAACTAGTACACTACAAGCATCTTAGGAACCAATCTAAATAATAAGTAAGACTTAACAAGAAGTCATACTGCCCTTCACTTCATATAATCCATAAACAAAACCCTAAACAATTCTGATTATCAATTAACCTTATAAATCCTGGACAGTCAGGACAACCCATCCCAATGACCAGACTAACAGTGCTGTCAGTCAATTCAACAAACACTTCATACTGTCTCTTTGTTAATTGAAAACAATAACACCTGTATCCAAATTCCTCAACAGTTAAAGGATTTTCCCTATCAGCTTAACTCACTTCCAACCCAGACTCTAAAAATACCTTCAAAAACCTAAAACAACTATTGTGGCACCAGACAACCTTCCCACTGAGTATCTAAAAATAGCTCTTGATGCTGTAGCCTACTCATCACTATTATTACTAACTGGACCGTCACTGAAGTCTATGTCTCCACACTCTGGAAAATTACGTTTATACTACTTTCCCACAAAGGCAGAAAATCAAGAAATATCTTAAAAAAAATATTGGCTTATCATTATATTATATCCACTATCCGAGCTTCTCAAACAATGTATACACATTCAACTTCCAAAACACCTCTCCACAAATAACTGTCTCCCAAACCCAACATGGTTTTCACCATTTCCACAACACCACTACAACTCTGTTAGGTTCCATCAGCTATGTTAACCAACATAGATACACTGGTAATCTAGTCTCCTCATTTTTCCTTGGCCTGTCTGAGGCACTTGACCTCATATTACACTAACAGTTACAACTTAACTCTTTTCTTGTGACCTTGATGATTCATCCCTTCACTGGCACTACAGCAAGTCTAATGAAAAGAGAACAGGAAATAAAATGGTCTTCTTTCCTTCCAGTAATAGTTAGTCCTCTGTTATTTAATATTTTCATTAATGATACTTCTACTAAACATGCCCAAATAATCCAATATGTTAACAACTTCACACTTACTCTCTCAGCCAAAAACTTAACTGATCTTCAACAACAAACACAAGAGCCTTTTTCTGTTGTTGAAACCTGGATAGAAACCATTCAAGTGTTATAATTCCTTAAAAAGAGTAATTTGATGCTATTTACTCCAAAGCACCTTAATCACTAAAACACTCTACTAACTATAACCTCAGTCAATAACATTGTTATACAAATGGCAACTCAAACAAAATTACTTGGGACAGTAATTGACAATCCCATAAAATTTGACCGTCACATACAACAATCAATAAAAAAATATCAAAAACATGGATGTCCAAACAGGCTAAAGCCATTCCTGACAGAAGCAGCTAGAAAAGCTATTATCACTACTTACTCCCATACCTTCATTACACCTCCTCAATATTTACTGATCTACAAGTGTCACAAAGGAAGAAACTAGAGCAGTGATACAATAAAATTGCTAAATTTGTTGCTAATCAGTCCTGCAAGATTCATAACTGTGTAGCCCCGAAACAACTAAACTGGACTGAATACCCACCACCACTGGTAATAACCCATAGTCTCATCTACAAGCTTGAAAGCTGTCCCTCACTAAAATATATCATTCACCAATACTCACCCTCACTAAAATATATCATTCACCAATACTCATCAACTTGCAGTATATGCTCAAGTGCAAGCACCTTGTTATCTAATACCACTGGTGAATCACTCTTGTTTTACTGTATGCCTCTAAACTTTATACCAGTGGCTCTGAGACAAACAGATACACTAAAATCATTTAAAACCCATCTAAAACAGTATCTGGGTAGCACTTGGATTTGTTCATGTTCTACATTAGGTTAAATGAAAACAATCCATTTAGCCCCATACTGTACTAAATCCCATACATAAATGTATTTCCACCAATTTGTTGACATATCTCTACCCATTCTATTTTCTTTAACTCCTCCTGTGCTCTGTCACCTCTCTTACATTCACCTTCTGACTCAGTTTATTTTTTCCCATGTCCATCTTTCTCTATTCCCTTAAATGTCATGTCTCTCTCTCTCACTCTAATAACACTTGTTCTTTGTTACTTTCTTTACAACATATCCATTACTTTCTTTCTTCACCCTCCTAAAAGTAAACTTTAGTTGCATATACTTGCATATGAAGTTCATTTGTATTTACTTATAAATATTTCTTGTGCAGACTGTGACATTATATTATATATTACCAATTTTACACATGCTGACCTTTCCTGTTTTATCTTATTGTTATGAGACACTGTCCTCCATTTTACTTTTGCATTATTGTATAACTCTGTATTATTGTGATACCTTGTAATTTCTATTACATGTTATAAATTGGAACTTTTCTCACAAGTCCTCTGATGAAAAGGGGTGTTCAGCCCAGTCAAACTTTCTCAGTAAATAAAAACAAGCAAATAAATAAACAAATAAACAAATCCTGTCTACTAAATCTGTTTCACTTCTTTAAAAGGATTGCAGAGTCAGTTTGTAGACATTACCCATGAAGTAAATAAAGAATATTTTGACCTGCAAAAATCCTATAACACCATTCCCCATGCTGGCATTATACAAAAGGTAAATGAATTAAAAATTGACCCATACGTGGCAAAATGGATAGCAAACTGGCTGAAAGACAGTATCCACACAGTAAAAGTTGTAAGAGCCTGATCAAAATTCAGCGATGTTCCACAGGGCTTAGTGCTAGGACCTCTCCTTTTTGTCCTTTACTTTTCAGAACCCCATGCATAGAGCCAAGGCATCTGCATATCAAAGTCTGCAGATGACTACAAACTTGGGGGAAGTATTGTTAAGTCATTCTTTGACACCCAAACCCTACAGCATGAGCTCATGGTGTACTAAAAAAAATCTCAAATTAAATGCTATTAAGTGTAGTATTGACACTTTTTGGGAAACAGACCTTCTTCTCATCATACTATACAGACAGCAGCACACCACTACAAAATGAAAATATAGTCATAGACCTAGGAACTTGGGTTGATAATGATCTGTCTTTCTCTGTTTTGACCATCATGTGACAATTGCTATCCGAAAATCCTTCTGTTTAGCACAGGTAATTGCAAAAGGAATATGATCATGGTCAAAAGAGGTAACCACTCCATTATACTCAGCACTGATCAGACTGGGTTCCTATTGCATGATCGAAAATTGTAAATGGCGAACGTGTATTGAGTGAACCCGATTGGTCGAAACGTCGAAATGTTGCGCATGTAACATGGAAATCGCCATAGCGAATATTTTTCCTTTACTTCAATGCAGTGCGATCTCGGAGTAGGAATATTTAAGTAGCGGGGTGTGGGGGGGTGCAGAAGGGCTTGCCCCCCTGCCTACAGTGTTTAGGTAAATATAGTTTTTTATTTTTTATTATATTTTCGAAATTTCAAACATCTCTCATATGGTGTCGACCATATGGTGTTCGATGTTTGAAACTTTCAAAAATATAATATAGACCCGATCAGACCAGCTATTGACTACAATTTTGAGGTGTGTCTCACTAAACATATCAAAGAATTAGAAAGAGCTCAAAGGTTCCTAACCAAAAGCATCACAGGCCTAAAGTTCCTGAGCTGTCAAGAGAGGCTGGAAGCTCTATCCTTGTATTCAGTGCCTTATAGGCTTTTGAGGGGAGATCTGCACTTCACTTACTGTGCCATAAGAGACCCAGTAGTCTTAGACCTCCTCTATCTCTTTTAGTCCAATGGATCATCTAACAGTTGGACCAGGGATCTAAATCTTCACTGACAGATAAATAAAACATGGTGGAAGGACATGTTTATAACTCAGTGCCTTCCACACCTCTCGAATAAACTCCCCTTGCATGTTAAGCACTGTGACTCACTATCTTCTTTAAACATAACCTAGATGACTGGATGGATATTCAGAAATTATTTTCTCTGGGATTGACTGATAAGCCCTGAGAAAGAAAGTACAGCCTGAGAGAGGCTACTCAGAAGGCATAAATGGTCTTAAGACTAAACAGCCTTGGAATGTCAATGAATTCTTTAATCTATAAAAAGATTTTATGCCCAGAACATAATGGGTAAACTCTAGGTCATATAAGAATGAAGATACAGGTGACAGAATAAATCATAACTCATTCTTTGAAATCATTGTCTACTACTTATTACTGATGCAGGTTGTACAGTGTAACTCCATAATTCAGACTTGTGAGAAAACACATGTTGATTTCATAACCTGAAATCCATAATAAGTTTTCATCTTATTTTATTGTCATCACTAAATTATGGAATGGTGCATATACTGAAAATGTTTCATGTTTCATCATGTCTGAGGAAGTCTGAGAGGTTCTTGGACGAAAATGCTTTGTGCAAATTCAGTGTTTATGTTTGTGAGTAAATGTTTCTGCATACAGCACTTCCATTGTCTGGTTTTTGGTTACTTAGTTTATCTCTACCGGACCAGCTCTTTGGTGTATCATTTGGAGGCATATACTGAAAACTATTAAAACATATAAAGTGTTGTTAGATATCACACATACGCCCAAAGTAAATACTAGACGTATTGTAGGCACTTATTAGTGAAAGGGCATCTGACATTCAATATTACTGCTTTATTTTTATTTTATTTATTAAACAGGTAAGTACACTCATCCTTATTAGACCCTTTCAACCACAACCTCAGCCACAAAGGCAAGCATAAATGTAATATATGTGAACACACACACACACAAATATATATATATATATATATATATATATATATATATATCTGTATGCATGTACAGATTTACTATGTCTCCATGACTCCTAAATTCCTGACTACCATAACACTACTTTAAACTAGCCTTACTATACTGTCTGCCTGTATACAACATGCAAAAGTTATACCTTCTGAAGTATATGTTTTAGTTCAGCTGGACATATAAAATTTCATCCCCATTTTGGGTCTTATAGGTAGGTATTCCCAGTCTACATCAAAAGTTATTTTTCATTTACTTGGATTGTGGTTCATGCAATTTATCATTTTATTCTTGTTTACGTTTCAATTTATTACATTCCTTTAAAATGTTTGTGTCATATGACATTCAAAATATTATAAATGTGTCATATCAGCTATTGTACATGCTTAAAAAAACAAACATATATATATATATATATATATATATATATATATATATATATATATATATATATATATATATGGTTCCCCTTCAGAAGGTCAAATGGCTGAAATCTCGAAATGCATAGGGTCGAGACCATATGCTCGAAATCTCAGAAGCTTGACCTTCTGAATGGGGTTCAGCATACAGCACAGAACACAAGATTTCCCTTTCTGCACTGTAGTGTGATCTCGGAGTTAGAATAAATAAATAGCGGGGGGTGTGGGGGTGCAGGGGTGCTTGCTCCCCTGCAGAAACACTGTTTTGTGCTTTCTTGCTTTTTTTCTTTCCCTTTCAGAAGGTTGAGCTTCTGAAATTTGAGCATATGTCTTTGGCCATATGCATTTCGAGATTTCAGCCGTTCGACCTTCTGAAGGGGAACCATATATATATATATATATATATATATATATATATATATATATATATATATATATATATATATATATATATATATATATATATATATATATATATAGATAGATAGATATAGATATAGATATATATAAACAGATATATTCACTGCAAATTCAAAGTTCACAATTATAATACACCTATTATGCAATCCACATGTAAGGCTCATAGTGCATTCACTAGGGAAAAAACTTCCATTTCCCTTTTCAAAGGTTATTGTTCAGTTATTACATCTGGCTCATTCTAAGCCTGGAGCTCACATGTTTCCTATTCCTTTAACCTAGAAATACCATTTCTTATTCCAAGGGAACAGAGCTCTCTCCCAATTATAACATCTCAGCAGAGAGCTGAACTGCTATACAATAAGTGTCTTATAACATTTCTCTTCTCAGAGTTGCTGTCCAATCATAAATTTGCTCTCACTCCAGTTCCCCATACTTTTCAAACTTAGTTGCCATCATCCTCTTTATCCTGCTTTAATGCCCTACCCCACTTCATTCCTTTCATTCTTACTGCTTCACTATTCCATGTCCAAAAACTGCAGCCAAACTTCCCACTTCCATACAAATCTCTACCATTGAATCGTTTCATGATAAATGTGAAGCTTTTCTCCCTGGGCTTCCACTGAAAAAAGATTTTTGTCCATTCAGACTTTCCTGGTAATCAAATGTAAAATAAAATAAAAATAAATAAAACTTACTTCCTCACACTCTGCCAGTTTTGAGACAAGTCTTCATACCTCCTCCACAGGAGAATCTTTCTTCTTCTTCTTCTATTTCCATGTTATGACTTTTTTTTTTTTTGCTATTATTAATGTGATCTCCAGCAAAACTTAGCATCTCCCTGAGATTTTCCTAGACCATCCCAGAAAATATACCTTCTTTGAGATAGATATCTCCCGTTTGAAAACTTGATTCATAAGACACTTGCATACCATTTGTAAACTGTGCTAACCCTTCACATTCCAAAAAAGATATGAACTCAGGTGCCTGGATGCCCCCCATTGCATATCCAACAATTCCTATCCATTGCTGGATAGATTCTAGAAATCCATCTAGGTGTATAAAAATATAAGCACTTCCATTCAAAAATTATGAAGTGCCTAGACTTTGTTGCATATCTTGAGATCCTTGTGTTTCAGTTCATCCTTCTCCTATAGCTCAGTTTCTCATGTAGTGTTTCATGTGTCGGGGAGGTAAGAAAGGTTATGAGGGAGGTAGATTAGCTACAAGTGACATACATGCAGTGCAGCATAAGGGGAGGAGTGAGCTACAAGTGATATACATGCAGTGCAGCATAAGGGGAGTGCTGCATTCCTGAGCATGTGACATACATGCAGTGCAGCATAAGGAGAGCTCTGCACTCCTGAGCATGTGACATATATGCAGCATAAAGGGAGCACTGCACTCCTGAGTATGTGACATACATGCAATGCAGCATAAGGGGAGCGCTGCACTCCTAAGTATGTGACATACATGCAGTGTAACATAAGGGGAGTGCTGCACTCCTGAGTATGTGATATACATGCAGTGCAGAATAAAGTGAGTGCTGCACTCCTGAGTATGTGACATACATGCAGTGCAGCATAAGGAGATCGTTGCACTCCTGAGAATGTGACATACATGCAGTGCAGCATAAGGAGAGCGCTGCACTCCTGAGTATGTGACATAACATGCAGTGCAGCATAAAAGGAGCACTGTACTCCTGAGTATGTGACATACATGCAGTGCAGCATAAATGGAACACTGCACTCCTGAGTATGTGACATACATGCAGTGCAGCATAAGGGGAGTGCTGCACTCCTGAGTATGTGAGATACATGCAGTGCAGCATAAGTGGAGTGCTGCACTCCTGATTATGTTGCTCTTTGGATGAGATGTTAAACTGCCGTTACATCTGCTTTAGCTGGTGGTAGCTCTTGTGCATGTAAAATATCCCATTGCATGTATTGAAAATTTTAGGGGTTCTTTACTTAATGCAACATAAACAATTACATTCAATTTACATATTTACAAGCACATATGCACACATTTCTGTTTCTTACTATTTATCCATTTTCTTATAATATCCTAATTGTTATTCTTCCATAATTGACCCCACTCCTTCTTCCACAACCATAATCTGACTTTTTTGCAATATATCAGCCAAAATCCATTTCCCATTAAAAAAAATTCATTCAGTCTTTCATTTCAAATAACCCATATGACAAAATAAATTTGCATCTGCTCTTCTCATATATTCTTTCAGTTTATTCTTATACTATATATACAAAGTCAATTTATCTTAATATCTGTATTGTTTATGTCATTAATATTCCAAAAAAAATCTTCACAAAACTATTTCTAGAGTTTCACCACTATTTTACATGTCTGAAAGATGGTCTGTTGTCTCTTCCTCCCTACAAAATAAACACTTTTCAGCTTTCTTTTTATATGGTATATTCCCCTTTACTGGCAACTTATTTATTACCAGTCTTCATAGGAAATCCTGACACTCTTCTATCTTAGTACACCATTTTTCCCATAGTTTAAAGGTTTTAATCACTTCTTCTGGTAAATTTTCCCACGGATTTGCATAGCATTGTTTAATCACATTATTATACCATATCATTCTATCTTTCTCTATATCATCAACTTTTATTTACCATGTTAGTATTTTTTCTTAGTAATTTTTATTTTGTTTACATATTCCTTTCTCTTTTTTCTTATTCTCATCTCCCAGATTTTTTGTACTTATATTTAAATATTCTCCTATTAAGTTCTCATTCTCTTCCTACACCTGCTTTAATACTCTATGCAGCTTGATTTACTAACCCTAATGCCCCTTCATCTTCTTTCATATGCAACATACCTCTTTTTACTGAATTAATATTTACCCCAATATGAAAGAAAACACCAAGTGCACAATTTCATTTTCATATTTTACGAGGATCATATACACATTTGAAATATGTTCTATTTTCCCCAATTATACTGAATTCACCAGATAAACCTTTTTCCTGAATGCTAATCTATGCAACCTCCACAGAACACATATTTCTTGTAAGGTTCAATCTTGTAAGCTTTGCATTTGTGGGACACACACACACACACACACACACATATATATATATATATATATATATATATATATATATATATATATAAACAAACATATCTATATCCATATATATCTATTTATATATATATATATATATATATATATATATATATATATATATATATATGGTTACAGTTCACCTGGTTGTCACTAATTTGTCCATTTAAATGAAGGGCTGTCTGTGCGAATGTTTTATTGGGCAACTTGTGGGTTGATCTACAAAGGTAAATGGCAGGGCTGAGAATTTGTGTGCAAGCATGCATGTTTTAGGGTTAGAATAAGGGTTAAGTAAAGGGATAGATTTAGTGTGAACATGAATGAGAGTGTTTAAGGGTTAGGGTAGGGTAAACATCAGCTAATGGGATAGATGTAGTGCGTGTGTGTGTGTGTGTGTGTGTGTGTGTGTGTGTGTGTGTGTGTGTGTGTGTGTGTGCGTGTGTATGTGTATGTGTGCATGCCCATGCACATGTCTGTGCGCCCATGTGTGTGTGTGTGTGTGTGTGTGTGTGTGTGTGTGTGTGTGTATATGGCGAGTATGTGAGCTGTCATATGTAGTGGTAGTGTTACAGAAAGGGTTTTTTTAGGTGAGCTGCACAGTTAGGGTTAGGGCAGGATCAGGGTTTGAAAGTATTACTAACCCTACCAGAATTCAGACAAATTTGAGCTGAATATGTGGTAGGGTTATCAATACTTTGGAAAATGAAATTTGTTTCCTTTTGTGACGTATTGTGTGTGGTTGTTTAGTGTTGTTGATATAATGAATGCTCAGCATTTTATGGTCTATATTTTTTTGTGTTGATCATTTAATGTGTCAGCCATTCACTATATAATTATATACATATATATTCAAAATATAGAAGGCAAAACAATTTTTAAGCAAAAGACTGAACTACAGTGTTGAAAACAAAAATGACATCTAGCCTAAACATCGAATGTCAGAAACATGACGATCAACATTCAACACACCAGACTTCTGGTTTTGAAAGTCTGTATGTCCATTTATGTTTTAGCAGGGGGGCTGTGCCCCCCCAAAAAAATTATATATAGAGATCACACTACAGTGAGGAAAAGGGTAAATTCCTTGATCCTCGCTGTATTGCGATCTCCATTCACAATGCCAAACTCATAATAACAATTCAAGCTTTACTTTCATTATTATTTCATATTATTCCAGTTTGGCATTGTGAAACTTTTGAAAATGTACTTTCAGTTACACACTGTTCGAGAATGAGTCTTCAAAATTTTGATGGCAAACCATACAGTATTTTTATTTTTATTTATTTATTTAAATTTGTTGACCGGGAGTGTCCGACTGGACGTAGGTCCATTTTCAGCGGAGGTCCGGGGAGAAAAGCTCCACAGTTAAAATAAACATACAGTAGTTACATTGGATTACATAGTGATTAACAATTTAACATAACAATTACTTACAACATATTTACAGATGAAGAACATAGTACATCAGTAGACAACTAGAATCTTTATCTGTGAAGTACATAACAGACATTAACAAATGTTACAATGAGAGGTTCCTACTGTATAATAAGTACTAGGCTTATGAGCATCTGAGCTTGCTATAATTAAGGTAGTTAGTGGAGTGGAAAGAAAGGTAGTGGTTGGATGGGGTGGATGATATTAGAGTGGGAGTTGCAAGGGCATAGCCAGCATGTTTTTAGGTGCGCTTTTAGTAAAGTTTTGAAGTGGGCGCATGATGGTATGGAGGTAGTTGTGGGTGGAAGGGAGTTCCATAATTTGGCTATGGTGCAAGAGAAAAGTGCTTCACCAGCAGAGTTATTGGCTTTAGTGATCTGCAAGTGATTTTTGTTGCTGGATCTTAGTGGTCTGGTGGTGCGATAGGGTTGGAGTAGATTCTGGAGGGATGGGACATTTAGTGGATGGTTTACCAGTTTGTGGGCGAGTGAGAGTTGATACCACTGAAGGAGGTGAGGGAGTTCAAGCCAGCCCAGTTCAGCAAGTGAGAGACAGTGGTGACTACGGTAGGATGCCCCTGTGGCGAATTTGGCGATTTTGTTGTCGCAGGTCTCTAGCTTGTTTAGATTGCATTGCCTTAGGTTGGTATATATTGGTGAGGCATAAAGTAGGGTGGAGATAAGGTGGGAATTTGCTACTGAAATATTTGCTGCTTTGGTGAGAAATTGCTTATTTCTTTATAACGCTCCAAGTTTTTTGTGGACTTTTTTTATGGTCATGGATATGTGAATGTCAAATTTTAGTTTATTGTCTATTTCCACTCCTAGCAATTTGGTGTGTTCAGTTGGCTATATAGTGGTGTTGTCTTTTTCTGTGATGTTAAAGTGAGAGTTGTTTTGATTATGTTTGGTGGTTTGGAAGATGAGTAGTTTAGTTTTGTTTGGGTTGAGTATTAACTGGGCATCGGATAACCAAGTTTCAACAGAGGAAAAGGCTGCCTGTGTGACTTTTTGCAGTTTTGGTAGGGACTGGGCTGAGCAGATGATGGTTGAGTAATCTGCATGTTGTATGAGTGTGCCATGTTTGGTGGCAGAGGCTAGATTATTGGTGTAAACAGAGATGAGTAGGGGTCCAAGGATGGATCCTTGGGGAACCTCTATGGAGACAGGTAGTTTATATATATATATATATACATATATATATATATATATATATATATATATATATAAATATATATATATGTGTATATATATTTGTGTATATAGATGTATATATATGTGTGTGTGTGTGTATATATATATATATATATATATATATATATATATATGTGTGTGTGTGTGTGTGTGTGTGTGTATCTATATATAGGTTCATAGGTGTGTACTAAGTTAATGGCCCTGGAGCCTTTACAAGCCTAGCCCATAGAAGTGCCTTGGCATCATGCCGTCCAACCTTAGTTCCCAGTGCCTCTGTCAAGCAGAGCCACTGCAGTGATTCCCGGGGTGAACTTTCTATTTCTCATCCACTCATCAAGATTCTCTCTTGAAGAGAGCCAGTGAGGTGCTCTGCTTGACATGTATAGGAAGTCTATTCCGGAGTATGGGCAGTCTCTGGGTTATGAACCTGTCCCTTCAGCATGTTCTGTTGATTGTAGTAATGAGGTTGAGGTCTCTGGAGCATGTGGTGTGGAGGGATTTGGATTTCTTTAGATGTAGCATTTCTAACAGAGCTGGGTCAGACATGGCTTTGTAAGTCAAGCAGCGATTGCCTCTTAGTAGACGATATGAGACAGAGAATAGCTGGAGTTTTTTGAGTCTGTCCACGTAGGGCATGTGTTTAAGGCATAGGATCCTCTTCTTGAGGTACTTTTGTGGCCTTTCCAGTTGTTGCATGTGTCTAGTGAGGTACATGCCAAATGGGGCATTATACTCGATAATTGGCTTAATGAGTGAAGAGTAGAGAGATGATGACCTCTTTCTTCCTGGATGCAAAACCCTTGGTAATGAGATGTGCCACATAGAAGGATATTTTGACCACAGTGGCAATGTGGTGGTTGAAGGAGAGGTTGCTGTCAACCTGTGTCACCAGATCTCTTTTAACGCCTTCAGTGTAAAAAAAAAAAAAAAAACTTCTGAACCCCTGCCTGGCAAGAACATTTTGAATAGGCTTTTGTTCAAGTAAAAAGTTTACTTTTTAACCCTCCTGCCTCTTGGACTATCTGATTATTTAAAAATATTTTTTTCTATTCCGTTGGAAAAAATAAAGTAGCATTAGGACTATTATCACAATATAAAAATAATGGTTTTAGACTTGTTGCTTATTTCCGTACAAATCTTGATCCAGTAGCAGCCACCCTTTCCCATTGCCTAAGGCAGTGGCCATGATGGTGTATATAGTAAAAATGGAAGTTGCACTAACTCATGGGCACTAGGTTTTGTAGCAGTTCTGCATTCAGTAGAAGTGTTATTACTAAAAACCAAAACACAATATTTATCTGCTACACTGTCTAAATATGAACTATCTTTGCTTACCAACCCTTCATTGCAGATAATTAAATGTCCACCTCATAACCCTGCTTCTTTAATTCCTACAGTGGACAATGAAGAACCACATGACTGTATTTTTGTAACTAACCATATGCTTCCTCCTAGATCAGATTTAAAAGATGTCCCATTACAGTGGACAATGAAGAAGCATATGATTGCGGTTTGTAACTAACCATATGCTTCCTCCTAGATCAGATTTAAAAGATGTCCCATTACCACATTTCAAATTACTTCTATTTGTTGATTAATCCTGTACTGAAAGGGAGGATGGCATGTTAACAGAAGCATTTTCCATGTGCAGAAAAAATGAAGTGCTGTTAACAGGACAGTTAAACAAAAATGTGTCTAAAATGTGTCTTTTCTGGCTTCCAGACTTGTAGCCATTACTGCAAAGGTAACAAATTTCAAAGACTCACATTATGCTTATGGGGTAGTTCTTGATTTTGAAACACTTTGAAAAATGAGGGTATCTGACATCAGCAAAAATTATTAAAAACTCTGTTTTTGTTTATAAACTATTTGATGCACTTTTGTTGCAAAAAAAAAAAAAGCTGTGGTAAAGTATGCCACACATAAGACTAATGATTCATATATTTCAAAGAAAAACTGTTCTGCAGATATGTTGGCTAGATAAGCTGCATTGTCTTATTCTGTTCAGTCTTCATTTTTGTAGCCATTGCAAAAAAAACTAATCAACCTGTTTTTGACTAACTGCGGTGGTGGTGCTGCGGTAGCATTGTCGCCTCACAGTAAGATGTCCTGTTCGATTCTCAGCTAGAGCGTCTTCTGTGTAGAGACATGCATGAATGGGCGTACGTTCATTGAAGGTTGTGTGTCAGAGCCGGCAACTCAATATGTAAAAATCTACTGCCAATCATTAGTGGACCGGAGTTCCACTGTGGCGGCCCCTAACCGGGAAAAGCCAAAAGACACAACAAGTGTTCAATGGGCTCCCATCAATGTGGTAATTAGTGGGAAATGAGTTTTTTCCCAAAGGGGATGATGATATATTTTTTGGCAATAAGCTTAAGGCCATGGTTTCGACACCAGTCATTGGTCTCAGTGAGGCCTTTCTGTAGGATGTCTACATCACTTAGGGAGTTAATAATGGCTCCCAGCTTGCAGTTGTCTGCAAACCTGGTCAGCCAGAGTCCCCCGTGTTGGCCTGGACTTCTGAGAAAAAACAGGAGAGGACCCAGGACTGATCCCTGTTGGACTCCACTCTTGACTGGTCGGCAGTCTGACCTTGGAGTTCGCTACTTTCGCACTTTGTGTTCTATCTGTGAGCCAATTTGCAACACACCTAGTGATATAGGAGTTGATGCCTAGTTTGTTGAGTTTATCAATAATTCCTGAGTGGGGAATGGTATCAAAGACCTTGGCCAGATTGAGCTAGGCTGTATGAACTGCCTTATCCTCATCCACAGCCCTGGTGGTGACTGACTCAATGAAGTCAACCAGGTTGAGCAAGCATGATCTTCCTTTCACAAAGCCAAATTGCATGGGGTCAAGAGTTTGGAGATTCCCTATATCTTTGTTAATTAGGTCCATGATGATGCCCTCCACAGCCTTACATATCAGACTTGTCAGGCTAATGGGACGATAATTCTCAGGGTCTTTAGTCACTCCCCCTTTATGGAGAGGGATGACTGTAGCAGTGTGCCTTTTGGTAGGGACAAATCCTGAGGTGAGGCTGTGACTGAACAGGGCACACAGATGTGGTACCAGTTGACTTTGTAGTTCATGTAGAGCACATCCAGGGATATTGTTGGGTCCCATGAAAGCTGTATTCTTGGTATTGGACAATGCAGCTTTAATCTGTGCTGCAGTAATGCTGAGCACCTGGTATTCCTCTGTTATTGTGATTGGTCCTTTAAGGGGGGGAGAGAGGGGTAAAGTTGGCACTGAATCTATCGGCCAGTATGTTGGCAATATCTGTTGGCTGAGTATAGGGGGTACTGTTGTGCAGTTACTCATGAGCAAACCTGGGTATTGTTTTCTGCTTCCTAACTGCCTCTGTAACCAGCTAGGTTGAAATGAGCACCTGACCACCTGCTATTTAAACAAACCGACACAGTCTGTGAGAGATGTAGTTATATAATGTTACTGGAGACAAAGCTATCACATGAAACCACTGTAAATAACAAGCAGGTTGTCACTATCACATGTCTCCACACTAAACCAATCTCACACAGCTCAGACCAATTATATTGACCTACATGTCCTGAGGGTCTTAAAAATAGCCTACTTCAACCACAATGGCCACCAAAATGTAACCTAAGAAACAAGTACCATTAGCAACACCATAAATACTCAAAATAGGCACCATCCCCCATGAAACGTACATCTTTGAGTCACAGATATTCAATTCAAAAGACCATGAAGCAAACCTACACATAGTTTAATATCCTAGTCATAGGTGACACCATAGTGAAATGCACTGATGCACCACTTACCAGGCTGTACAAGAAGAGGGTCATAGTCACTTACCTTCCATGTGCCAGGATTCGCCACATCACACATACACTCAAGTCCCTGGACACACATGACACAGTAATATTGTGCATGTGAATATAAATAACGAGCCAAACCTCCCTTAACCAATGAAAGTGCTCTTGGAATATGTGTCAGGTGTGAACCTAGCCTTGAGCAGCATTCTACTACCATCAAGAATAATGCCATAATAAGAGTAAACGATTATTTATTTCCAAAATTGGCTTAGCTTCTGGTGTCTTTCAAATCAGGTACAATATATATATATATATATATTTGCCTGGGAGGAGATGGTCAAGAGCCCTATCTGCTTTGCCAGGGATGGCCTGCACCTCTCCTACCAAGGTTTTTGCATATTGGCTAAATCCTTGTCAATCCTCATAATGCCTTTTTAGGCAATGTCTGTCTTCTAAAGCTTCCAACATAACATAACACAACCCTCTCCTCCTCCCAACAAATTCCAACACATGTGAGAGATGCAGCCATATAGCCAAACTGGAGGCTAAGCTCTCTCAACTCAGTACTGGCGTAACCAGTCAGGAGGAGAAGGAAACCACACTCACTACAATTCCAGTCTCACATAGACCTACCACGACAGCAAACCAATCACATAAACACACTAAAACATACTTGGAGGCTTTAAATAAAAATCTGCCTAAGCAGCAGAGACCTCCAAAGCAGACACCCAAGCAACCGCTACCCCAAAACAAAACACGTGCAACACATAGCTCACAAGGCCAGTGTGCCGAACATTCACAGCCCTTAAGGCTAAACAACACACCTGATACACTTGTAATAGGTGACTCTATCGTCAGGCACACTGACGTGCCGCTCACCAGGCTGAACAAGGAAAAGGTCACGGTGAGCTGCCTGTCGGCGCTAGGATCCGCCACATAACACAAGCACTCAGGTCACTCCAAGGCAAGTACAAATATAACTCAGTCATTGTCCATGCTGGTGTGAATGACCTGAGACGTACCTCCCTGGACTACATGAAAAGAGACATAGAGAAGCTCTCTGAGCATGTAGCCCAGGCCAGTATGACCCTGACCTTGAGTAGCATCTTACCCTCACCAAGAATGATGCCACAATATGAAGACAAGATGATCAATTTCAACAATTGGCTTAAGTATTGGTGTCATTCAAAGGGGATCCAATGCCTGTCAGCCTGGGATGACATGCTCGACAAGCCACGATGCTCCGCTAGGGACGGCTTGCACCTGTCACCCCGGGCTTTCGGATATTGGCAAAGGCTCTTGCTACCCCCATAGTGCCTTTTTTAGGCAAGGCTCAAAAGACAAACCCACCTCCATAGGTATCACAAGGGATAAGAAATTAAGAGTAATGCTACTCAACGCCAGAAGTCTAAACCTCAAGATACACCCACTCAAAACTCTCCTTAGCATGGTGAACATCGATATCTGTGCAGTAACAGAAACCTGGTTCAAGGCTCCTGAGAGCACCCTGGCACTACCAGGTTATACCTCATACCATGCTTTTCGGCCCCAAAACTTGGACCGAACCACAAAAGGAGGGGGGAGTATCAATATTTGTCAAAGATACCCACACCTCCAGGTTGGTGGCACAGCACGAAGCATCAGAGACTATCCATGTGCAACTAACAGTGGGTTAAACTGCCTTCCAGTTTATAGCCTGCTACAGACCACCCTCCCAAACCCAGGAACCCCACTAGGCCTTCCTGAGAACACTGGAAAATATGAAGGTCTTTCCAAACACCATTATACTGGGCGACTTCAACTACCCAAACATAGACTGGGAGCATTACTCTAGCTCCAACACCCTAGCCCAAAGGTTCCTAGAATTTATAAACTTAAATGCTATGGAACAACTTGTTACCACTCCAACAAGAGGGGATAACATACTGGACCTGATCATCACCAACATGAGGACTCTATGCTCCAGACCTGAAGTGTATCCCTCACTGTTAAGATCAGACAATAAACTAATCTCACTGGATATTCACATCCCGACCCCACCCCCTGCCCATAAAACCACAGTGAAAAACTTCTCTAAAGCAAATTTCACACTCCTCAAAACCAAGGTGGAATCCTTCAAAGCCCCCGGGCCTGTGGAAAATACGGCCCAGACCACAGAATCTTTTATAAACGCATTCTATGAACACCTTCAGGAATGCATGGATCATGCAATCCCAAATAAAACCAAGACCCAATCCTCCAAAGGCAGATGTCCTGTCTGGTGGACCCCAGCCATAAACAAATTATACAATAGAAGGAGGAAGCTACTACATGATAGAGCAAAATCCCAAAAAGGGAAGGCATCTCTGATCAATATTAGCAAAAAACTACGGGCACTCATAAAAATCGTCTAATGCCAGCTTAGAGAGAAAAATTGCACAGGACACTAAGGATAATCACAAGACTTTCTTTAGTTATGTTAGGAACCTGGGTGGGAATTCCCAGATATGCTCAGAATTAGTCCAAATTGACAAAAAATACACCGAACCCACAGACATTGCCAACATCCTAGCTGACAGGTTCAGCGCAAACTTCTCCCCCCCTCCCCATCAAAAGGGCAAATATCTATCCCAGCAGAGTGCTGCCCCCCTGACATCTCAGATGCTCAGGTAAGAGCTGCCCTCTCCAAAGCAAAAAACACAGCATCAATGGGACCAGACGGTGTCCCGGGCTGCATCCTACATGAACTCCAAGAAGAGCTAAACCCAAACATAAAACTACTGTTCAATCTCAGCCTTACTATAGGATATGTACCCAAACAGTGGCGTACAGCAACAGTGGTCCCTCTCCACAAAGGTGGTGCCTCAACGGATCCTGGAAACTATCGCCCCATAAGCCTGACTAGCTTGGTCTGCAAAGCTATGGAAAGGATCATCATGGACCTAATAAATAAAGATATTGGGGACCTACAGACACTGGATCCTACCCAGTTCGGCTTTGTTAAGGGCAGATCCTGCCTCTTAAACCTGGTTGATTTCTTTGAAACAGTCACCAAGGCCATTGACGAGGGGAAGGTGGTCCACACAGCCTACCTGGACCTCGCAAAAGCCTTCGATACAATACCCCACTCGGGCATTATAGATAAGCTCACCAGCTTAAATATAAACCCCTATGTCACTAGATGGGTTGCAAACTGGCTCAAGGACAGAACCCACATGGTTAGAATTGCTGGAGCCATGTCAGATTCCAAACCAGTTACAAGTGGCATCCCACAAGGCTCAGTCCTGGGACCTCTCTTGTTCGGTATATATTTCTCAGAGGTACAGGCCAACACGGAAGTACTGTGGCTGACCAAGTTCGCAGATGACTGCAAACTGGGTGCCATAATCGACTCTCCAGCTGACACAAGCATCCTCCAAAAGGACCTCATAGAAACAGACAACTGGTGCCAGAGCCATGGCCTCAAGCTAAACGCCAAAAAGTGTACAGTCATCCCCTTTGGCAAAAACAAAGTGCCCACAAATTACCACATAGGTGGTAATCCATTAAGTACGGAAGAAGTAATTAGGGACCTGGGGACCCAAGTTGATAGCAATCTCTCATTTGACAACCACGTGGCCAAAGTGGTTAGAAAAACATTTTATATAGCCCACCTAATCATGAAGGGATTCACATCTAGACCAGGGGAGGTCATCGTGCCTCTTTACTCATCCCTCATCAGGCCCATAATTGAGTACAATGCCCCTTTTGGGATGTACCTTACCAGACACCTGCAGCAACTGGAAAGACCCCAAAAGTACCTCACCAAGAGGATCAAAGGGCTCAAACAGAATCCATATGCTGCCCGGTTAAAGAAACTCCAGCTCTACTCAGTGGCATACCGGCTGCTCAGAGGCGATCTGTGCCTGACATATAAAGCCATGTCCAACCCGAAATTAATGGACATGCTGCACCTCAGAAAATCCAAATCCCATCGAGCTACGCGCTTGAGAGACTTGAACCTCAGCACTGAAATAAATAGGACATGCTGGAGGGACAGATTCATAACCCAGAGGCTCCCTTCACTCTGGAATAAATTCCCAGTCCAGGTTAGGAAGAGTCCCTCATTGACTCTCTTCAAGAGGAATCTTGATGAGTGGATGGGAGATTGTAGGTTTACCCCGGTTATCACTTCTGTATCACTGTTAGACAGAGGCACAGTATACTAACCTCGAAAAAGGGCATAGCAAAATTAATTTAAAATGGGTGGCGAAAGCCAAACACACTCTGGCTAGGCTTATAAATGCCCTAGGGCAGATAGCCTAGTATGAACCTATGAACCTATAACAGGCTATGGATAATATAAAGGTATTACTGGTCAATGCTAGAAGCCTAAACAAAAATCTTCACTCCGTACTAGTACTCCTTACCTTGGAAAACACTGATGCATGCATTGTCACATAGATCTGGTTCAAGACAAGTAAGTGTACTCTATCAGTGGAGGGTTTCAATGCCTACTACATGTTCAGGCCCACTACATTACAAGAATGCACTAAAGGTAGTGGTGCATGGAGGCGCTATGCATTCAGGCAAACACTATTCTCCTAGGAAACTTCAGCTACCCCCCATTAAATAGGAGAATTTTACATCCTCAAACATGTATGCCCAGAAATTTCTGGATATCATCAACAGGTTCACAGTGTCATACCTTCATAGGTACTTATTAGGCTATTGATCTGTGAGGATCTCAAGAAGCCTATCCGTACATTCCCATTGTACTTTATATCCTTTAAATTGTGTATATGTATAACCCAGAGGGGACAGAACAATGACATGTTTGTACATTTATTTGTTGCCCTTATCCAAGAGGGATATGGGTGCCAAACCTGGGGTGAATTTGCAGTTTCCCATTCATTTATCCAAATTACATTTAAATAGAGTAAGAGAAATACTTTGCTTTATGTGGAGTGGAAGATGGTTCCAATGAGGTAGTATTCTGTCTCTGATACATACTTATTCATTCAACATGTCCTGTTTATGTTGTTTATGTTGCTTTCTGTGGTAGAAAGAATCATTTTTCAGTAATTGTAAAAGGAAAGAAAAGTACGCACAAAAGAATGTGTGTGTGTTATTCAACAGAACTAAGGAAAAAGTTGCTAGCTGGCACTATTAAAGTGGCAAGAGTTGAAACCATGAAAATGTTGAATTTAAACTAGTAATAGAACTTGCATAGAGTAATATACCTGAAATGATTCTGAAGAATTTGGACTACATGAAAAAGCTCTGTGTATGTACTGCTAAGGTTAAGGTATTCAAAGCACTAAGTAAGGATACTGGGTCAAAAGCTTCTGTTATGTATATGAGGATAAGAGTTACAAAATCTTTCAGACTGTAACACTTGAAATACATTAATTCTGTTAATATCCTGGGTCACATAGTTTGCAAGAAATGAAGAATTTATAGTAATAAAAACAGGGAGAAGGAATCATAACCACTGAAATGATCATAATTAAGTACTTTCGTAGGTTCACAGGTATGTACTAGGCTAAATGCCCTAGAGCCTTTACAAGCCTAGCCCAAACAATTACCCAGGCACTGTGCCAACCAATGGTAGTTCACAGTGCCCATATCCAACAGGGCAACTGGAATGATCCCTGCAGTGAACTTTCTGTTACACATCCATTCGTCAGGATTTCTCTTGAAGAGGGCCAGTGAGGTGCTCTGCTTGACATGAATGGGAAGCTTATTCCAGAGTATGGGCAGTCTTTGGGACATGAACCTGTCCATCCAGCATGTTCTGTTAATTGTGGTAATGAGGTTATGATCTCTAGAGCATGTGGTGTGGGGGGATTGGGATTTCTTTAGGCATAGCATTTCAACTAGGGCTGGGTCAGACATGGCTTTGCAAGTCAAGCAGAGATCACCTCTAAGTAGTCGATAAGAGACTGAGAACAGCTGAAGTTTCTTGAGTCTGTCCATGTAGAACATGGTTCATCTTTATGCAATAAAGAATTGATCAGACTATAAAAACAGAAAGAAGGAATCATAACCACTGAAATGACCATAATTAAGTACTTTCATCTTTATTCAATAAAGAATTCATCAGAATATAAAAACACTGAAATGACCATAATTAAGTACTTTCATCTTTATTCAATAAAGAATTCATCAGAATATAAAAACACTGAAATGATCATAATTAAGTACTTTCATCTTTATTCAATAAACTAAAACACAAAAATTCCACAAGCAGACAAACCACACTAGTAGCCAGGAACCAAAACGTGAGCAGAGAAAAAAAGCTGAACTCACTAAAAAAACTGAGCTATCCATCTTGATTAACAGTATTATCCTTGTTTATACAATATATATGGTCCCTAATGCATTCATGAAACCGATGGTTGGTTTTGCCAACATAAAATGAGCTACATTGCTCACAGTTAGGTAAATAAACAGCATTCATGGTGTCACAGTTAGCCATAACATTTAAGGAGTACTTCTTCCCTGTCTGTGGATGAACAAACTCATTACCCCCTCTTACATACTGGCAGAAATGACAAGTGCCACATATTTTGTATTGTATAAACAAAGGTAATACTGTTAATGCCTTAGCTAAACATATCCAGGTGAAAGATAATGAGCATAGATTTTCTTTTATTGTGTTAGATGTTATATAAGAGAATGTTAGGTTAGGTAACATTGAAAATGAAAGAGAGAGATGTGAAGCAAGATGGAAAACCAAACTACATTCTCATATGGGGCTAGGCTTAAATGAATTTATATCTTTGAAACCTGTTTTAAAAGTCAGAAGGGGAAGGAAAAAGCAATGTTTACCTCCTTTTGCTGAGTTCACTTTTTAGTGAGTTCATATTTAACTACTTGTTTTATTAGTTTTAACTTCTGATTGTTTTGTGTATTATGACATTGCTACATAAATGTTTAGTGAGGATGCCGTTTTGTTAGACTCTGAAGAAGTTATGATTCCATAGCGAAAGCACTTGCCAGTTTGTATATGCATTAAACTTGGATTTATTTTCCATGCTGCCTGCTGTTTGCTGCCTACTTTACCTTTGGATATTTTGAACTGTGACTATTGTGTTTCCACACTTGTGCTTTTTTCTCTGCACTTTCTTTATTCAATAAAGAATTTATCAGAATAAGCCACTCACCATTGACAAAATATTTAAATACTTGATTCAAACCGTGAAATGTTTTGCATCTAACATATAGAAACTATGACATCATAGTTTTAAAACTCTCTGTTTTAAGATGCATTTTATATTGAGTATAATTTAAACCTTGAGTAACAGTAGCTTTCAGTTTTAATAACACTTCCCTCATTTTTAACAAGGGGTCACAGAACCCCTTTTTGTCATTATGTACAGAATCCGATGTAAACAAAAGTAATTTTTTTTAATTTTCACAATGTCCACATAGGGGAGATCTTTATAATCTGGAAATACTGAAATATCGAATTTCAGTATCTCGAAACTATAAAGCCGAATGTTTACAATAGCGAAAGTTCATAATTGTGAATTTGAATATCTCGAATTCGCGGTTATGACCTTACGCTATGTGATGTCCGGGATTGTGTGTTGATGGTGCACGGTGCCATGTGTGGATCTAGGTGTTATGTCAGGTAAGTGAGTGTTTTGTAAGGGTTTTGAGTGGGAGTTAGAGTATATGTGAGTGTGCTGATATGTTTGATGTGTGTGTGAGGGACTGGAGAATGTGCGTGTGTGGGTTTGCGTTTGTTTACTGTTAATGCGATCTCGGCAGTAGTTTATAAGTAGGGGTTGTGGGGTGCAGGGGGGCTTGCCCCCCTGCTTATGTGTGTATGAGTTGTGTATGTGTGAAGTTTTGTTTGTTTATGTTGTGATGTGGGTGTTGTGGTGTATGTATGGTGTAGTGTGTTCGATTTGTTCGGTGTTTTGAATTTCACGGTTTTGGGTTCGGGTTTTGTTGTTTCAGTGTTTTGTGGATTCGGTTTCATGGTTTTGAGATACTGAAATTCGATATTTCAGTATTTCGAGATTATGAAGTGAATCCCTACACAGTGCATTATTTCTTATGTTGTTTTTAAGAACGTATCGATGCTCATATACTCTTTATGCTAGTTTTCTTGTAGTTCATCTTACATAAAATGCAGGGCATATATCACTTTGAGCTAAATTAACTGCAATCAAAATGAAAATCAGACCCCAAGGGTTTATCAGAAATGTGAACCACTATATTTACAGTGCCCACTGGCATAAGAGCCTTTAGGCTTATCGGAACTAGGTACATTAGCAGTTGGGTTAAAAGTGTTCAAACTTCTGCTTCTTTGGTATACATGTTTTTATTCAGAATCCAGTTTATTTAACACCTCTTGTTGTTCTGAAAATTTCCTGTTGTTTTTTGATGGCTTGTTTAATAATGTCTATATCATTAGAAAAATGAAGAACAAATGCTGCACTGATGAAATAAGCATGCCTGTCCATTAATATATATATATAATCTGATTTTTTAACTGAGACACATTAATTTTCTCATTTGCTGGTACAGTGGCATAGCAGATAGCATTATCACTTCAAACAAGAGGTTTTCTGGTTTGATTCTTGGCTGGGGTGCCTTCTGTGTGGTGTCTGCATGTCCTCTCTGTATTCATGTAGGTTTCCTCCAGGTGGTCTGGTTTCCTCCGACATTTCAAAGACATGCAGTAGGCAGATTAGATATTCCAAATTGGCCATAGGAATGCATGTCAGTGTGGTGTGGAAGAACAACCACATCAGGGCTAGCCACCTGATAGTGTAAACCTTGGCTCTAGATGACTGTCACTGTGCCCAAGGAGTGGCATACGGCAACTGTGGTCCCACTCCACAAAGGCGGCGCCTCTACGGACCCTGGTAATTACCGCCCCATAAGCTTAACAAGTCTAGTCTGCAAAGCTATGGAGAGGATCATAATGGAGCTCATAAACAAAGATATAGGGGACTTGCAGACATTGGACCCGACCCAGTTTGGCTTTGTCAAGGGAAGATCATGCCTTTTGAACTTGGTCGACTTCTTCGAAACAGTCACCAAGGCCATTGATGAGGGAAAGGCAGTCCATACAGCCTACCTTGACCTTGCAAAGGCTTTCGACACAATACCCCACTCGGGTATTGTAGAAAAACTTACCAGCTTAAATGTAAACCCATATGTCACAAGATGGGTTGCAAACTGGCTTAAGGACAGAACCCACAGGGTTAGAGTTGCTGGCGCTGTGTCAGACTCCAAGCCGGTTACAAGTGGTGTCCCACAGGGCTCGGTCCTTGGCCCCTATTGTTTGGCATCTACTTCTCAGAAGTACAGGCCAGCATGGGAGGACTTTGGCTGACAAAGTTTGCAGACGACTGCAAACTGGGCCATAGTGGAAAGTGCATCGGACACGGATATCCTTCAGAAGGGACTCACGGAAACAGATAGCTGGTGCCAGAGCCATGGCCTGAAGTTAAACGCCAAAAATGTATAGTCATACCCTTCGGGAAAAACAAGGTAACCCCAAGCTACCATATAGGTGGCAATCCACTAAGCACAGAAGAGGTTGTCAGGGACCTGGGGACCCAGGTTGACAGTGGCCTTTCTTTGACACTCACATTGCTAAAGTGGTTAGAAAGACCTTCTACATTGCCCACCTGATCATGAAGGGATTCACATCCAGATCTAGTGAGGTCATTGTTCCCTGTACTCTTCACTTATCAGACCAATGATCGAGTACAATGCCCCATTCGGGATGTATCTCACCAGACATCTGCAGCAATTGGAGAGACCCCAAAAGTTCCTCACCAAAAGGATAAAGGACTCCAAAATCTGTCATATGCTGCCAGATTGAAGAAACTCCAGCTCTATTCAGTCGCATACCGTCTGCTCAGAGGTGACATGTGCCTGACATACAAGGCCATGTCCAACCCAGAATTAATGGACATGCTCCACCTCAAAAATCCAAATCCACCAAAACCACTAGAGCAAGCGACTTAAACCTTAGCACGGATATAAATAGGATGTGCTGGAGGGATAGATTTATCACTCAGAGACTCCCTATGCTGTGGAATAAAATCCCGGTCCATGTGAGGCAGAGCACCTCGCTGACTCTGTTCAAGAGAAATCTAGACCTGTGGATGGGAGATCGTAGGTTTACCCCGGGAATCATCTCTGTGTCACTGCTGGACAGAGGCACAACAAACTAATGGGCACAGTATTTTTTCATATAAGGGGTGGCGTAAGCCACAAAAATTTGGGCTAGGCTTATAAATGCCTTAGGGCAGATAGCCTAGTATAAACCTATGAACCTATGTTGAAGCAACATCCTGGCCTCATGTGCAAAAATGGGAAAAAGGGGTAATGGGTGGACACATTCAATTTCTCTTTTATCTTCTACACCATCAAATAATTTCAGTATGGTGTCCCCAGTGTTACACTGATATATGAATATATTTTGAGGGCTTCCAATGTTTCATCAAATTCTTTATTAACAGATGTCAGCCTAGAGACCCTTATTGCTTATCCCTAAATCATACTTGTCTAATTTAAATTTGGGTGACTACAACTCACACGATGGAAGGTGTTACTGAAAGAAGGTTTATGGTAAATACAAGTCCTTAACCTACTTTCTTTTACAAACATTTGCATATTAATATCCAAGAAATGTATATTACTAGTGGGACAACTGGCTGTGAATTTTAAGAATATGATAGACTCATTAAAATATGTATTAAACTCTTTCAAAATGAAAATATCCATGGTTTATAATAAGTAAATTGTCAATAAATCTACCATAAAACAGATGTGTACTACTATCTAGACTCATAAACGGCTTCCTTTGCCCACTGAATTAACATTACTTTGATAAAAGTGGGGCAATGGCTGCTCCATAGCTACTCCACTAACTTGCCAATAAAACTTGTCACTAATGCAAATTACATTGTGATTTAAATTATGCTCAAACAAGTCATAGGTGGTATTAATAGAGGAATCTTTAATGTAAAACCTCCTCAATCTACTCTTCAAAAACTGAAAGTATTGGCAATGCTGGTGTAACCTCTGTTAATATTATACAGTGCAACCTTTTGGTAATGCTCATTGTCCTTTACTATATGCTCAATGGCTGTACTGTAATCTGCAATGTCTATGAAAGTAATACTACTGCCTTTTTAGGGCTCATAATTCTTAAGTCTTTCTTTCTAGATAAACCAACTACTGCTGTTATTTTTTTATATAATGTAAGACTTACAAACTGCTGGTTTTCCTGAACATAATCCAACATGATTTTGTACACTTTTTCAAATGCTATGATGACCTGATTCAATGCCAGATTAAATATACAATATCTCTTTAAATTATCCAGCTCAGTGATGTAAGGAAAGTCAGTAAATAGTCTTGAGTTAAGCTTCTTTGTTTGTAAAAAGTTTGAACTCAGTTAACATCTTAAACGTCTGCTCTTTGAGAAGAGATGAAGTTAAATCCTTTAGCTAATAGATCATTCTCTTCTTTACTTAGATTATACCGACTCAAAATATAAATGATAAATACAGAAGAAACATTACCTTTTTGTAGCTGCACTCCTTCATGGTTAGCTGCAGTTACTAAAGAGTTTTTAACTAATTGATTATCCAGGTGATTCATGCCATTAACAAAGTATTTGTTGTACTGCTTATCTGCACAAGTGTCTATAAATTCCCCTCCTGCTGTCTTTTTTCTTTGTTTGTGTTCAATGATGTGAAATAGTTTCTAAAAATTGTTCTCTTGCTATTCTCCTGTGTTCTTGGTAAGGATGTCACTCAGAGTATCTCAGTTGTAAAGAGGACAGTTAACTTGGATCACATGCTTTTGAATCATGTAATGCAAGACACACTGGATGATAGGTCAAATGCATTTTGTTTGATAGTGAGTCAGGAGCTGTGCATGCAATGCAGTTTCACAAGTGAAGCATTTGTTTTTGATTTTTCTACTGATTCAAGCACTTACGCCTGTGGGCATTGTGACTGTTGCTGTCAAACGTCCACCAGCCCACATACACTCATTCAGGGTTTTGATAAAACATTTGGGTCTCACTTTTATGCTTATTGTAATTCAACTTATGTACTTAATTTACCTCAGTGTAATACTTGCCCTGCATTTTATGTAGGAAAAACTACAAGAAACCCAGTGCAAAGAGTATCAAAGCACTAATATACTATTAAAAAACAAAACCAGGAATCATGCACTATGCAGGCATTCTGCTAATTGTGAAAATTAAAAAAATGTGTATCTTAAAATAATGACAATAAGGGGAACCATGACAGCTTATTTGGAGCAAGAGAAGTGTTACAACAATTGAAACTGAAAGCTAACGAACAAGGAGAAAATTACAGTGAGCTGCCTGTCGGGTGCCAGGATCCGCCACATAACTCATGCACTCAAGTCACTCCACAACAAGTACAAATATGACTCTGTCATTGTCCATGTTGGAGTGAATGACTTGAGATGTACCTCCCTGGACTACATGAAAAAAGACATAGAAGAGCTCTCGGATCATGTGGCCCAGGCAGGTATGACCCTAGCCCTGAGTAGCATCCTGCCTTTGCCCAGAATGATACTACAATATAAGGACAAAATGATTGACTTCAACAATTGGCTACGCTTTTGGTGTCATTCGATGGGGATCCAGTATCTGTCCTTGCCTGGGATGACATGATCGACAGACCACGATGCTTTGCCAGAGATGGTCTGCACCTGTTGCCCCTGGGGTTCAGGTTACTGTCTAAGGCTCTTGCCACTCCTATAGTGCCTTTTTTAGGCAAGGTTTAAAGGACAAAATCACCACCATAACAGGTACAAGCATGTAAAATCTGAAGGTAATGCTACTCAATGCTAGAAGTCTAAACCTCAAAATGCACTCTCTCGAGGCACTCCTAAAAATGGAGAACATTGATGTCTGTGCAGTAACTGAGACCTGGTTCAACACTCCAGAGAGCACCCCTGCAATACCAGGCTACAACTCTTACCACACTTTTCGGCTACCAAACCAGGATCGAAATACTAAAGATGGAGGAGTGTCCATATTCACCAAGGATATTCACACCACCAGGTTAGATGCCCAACACAATGCATCTGAAATTCTCCAGGTGTAACTAACACTAGGTAAGACTGCAACCCAAATTGCAGCTTGCTACAGATCCCCCACCATGCCCCAAGATTCTCACTACACCTTTCTAAACATACTGGAAAATATTAATATACAACCAAACACCCTAATACTGGGTAATTTCAACTACCCTGCCGTTAACTGGGAAAACTACTCATGCACCAACACATTTGCCCAACG
Organism: Protopterus annectens; assembly: GCF_019279795.1. Taxonomy (NCBI): domain Eukaryota; kingdom Metazoa; phylum Chordata; order Ceratodontiformes; family Protopteridae; genus Protopterus; species Protopterus annectens. Next base: position 728,500,782 of record NC_056730.1, read on the forward strand.
GTTCCTGGAATTCATAAATTCCAATGCCCTGGATCAACTAAACCATAGTCCCACCAGGGGCTTCAATATCCTAGACCTGGTCATTACCAACATGGGAAATCGATGCTCCACACCTATGGTCACAACCTCGTTGGTCAGGTCAGACCATAAGCTAATCACTCTTAACATCCACATCCCACCCCCACCCCCCCCAGTAAGGAAACCTCCATAAAAAAACTTCTCCAAGGCCAACTTCATGCTACTCAAGTCAGAAGTTCCAAACTTCATGACACCCATGCAGACGGGAATTGAAAGTTCGACTGCTGAGTCCTACACTAAGGCACTGTATGAGCACATCCACTCATGCATGAATCGTGCCATCCCAAATAGAACCAAGATGCTCTCCTCCAAAAAAAGGAAGCCAATCTGGTGGTCCCCTGCCATAAACAAACTTTACAATAAAAAGAAAAAACTGTTGCAGAAAAGAGGAAAATCCCAGGATGCAAAAATCTCCCTTACCAGCCTAGTAAGAAGCTGAGATCCCTCATAAAATCCTCCAAAGCTAGTTACGAAAATAAAATTGCCAAAGATTCCAAAGACAGCCACAAGGCATTCTATAACTATGTCAAGAATCTAAATGGCAATGCTCAGATCTGCTCTGAGCTACAACAGAACGGCATTAAATATACTGATCCCAAGGATATTGCCAATATCCTGGCAGATCGATTCAGTGCCAACTTCACCCCCCTCTCACCCCCTAAATGGCCCATCTCAATACTGGAAGATTGCCAAATTCTGGTAATAACGGCCACACAGGTAAAAATCTCACTCTCCAAAGCTAAGAATACAGCATCCATGGGACCAGATGACATCCCAGGCTGTGTACTACATGAACTACAAAATGAACTGGCACCTCACCTAAGTGCCATGTTTAATCATACCCTCACCTCAGGCTTCATGTCCACTGAGTGGCGCACAGCTACAGTTATCCCACTCCACAAGGGAGGAGCCACCTTGGATCCTGGGAACTACCACCCCATCAGTCTGACGAGCCTGACCTGCAAGGCCATGGAACGTATTATCATGGAACTTATAAACAAAGACATTGGCAACCTTAAATCACTGGACCCCACTCAGTTTGGGTTCGTGAAGGGACGATCTTGTCTCCTGAACCTGATTGACTTCTTCGAATCAGTCTCCAGAGCCGTGGACGAGGGTAAGGTAGTCCACACAGCCTATCTGGACCTCGCCAAGGCCTTTGACACCACCCCCCACTCTGGAATCATAGATAAACTTACTAAGCTGGGCAGTAATCCCTACGTCATTCGATGGGTTGCCAACTGGCTTACTGACAGAACCCACACTGTAAAAGCAGCTGACTCCAAATCCAGCTACAGACAAGTGACAAGTGGAGTACCTCAGGGTTCAGTCCTGGGACCTCTCTTGTTTGGCATCTACTTCTCTGAAGTACAGGCCAACACTAAGGTACTCTGGCTAACAAAGTTTGCAGATGACTGCAAACTGGGAGCCATTATTGAATCCCCAAATGATGTGGATACTCTACAAAAGGGCCTTACAGAAACAGATGCTTGATGCCAGAGCCATAGGCTCAAGCTCAATGCCAAGAAATGTATAGTTATCCCCTTTGGGAAAAAACATGTACCCATGAGTTATCACATAGGTGGCAGTACACTAAACACCAAAAGTGTGATAAGAGACTTAGGGACACAGGTGGACAGTGGTCTCACCTTCAGTAACCACATCACCACAACAGTCAGGAAATCCTTCTCTGTGGCACACCTCATCACTAAGGGCTTTTCATCCAGAAAAAAGGAGGTCATTGTCCCACTGTACTCATCCCTTATTAGACCCATTATAGAATACAACACCCCATTTGGTATGTACCTCTCAAGACATCTGCAACAACTGGAAAGGCCACAGAAATACCTCACTAAAAGAATCACAGGCCTAAAGCAGATGCCCTATGCTGACTGCCTTAAAAAACTCCAGCTATACTCAGTCGCATATTGTCTACTCCGAGGCAATCTCTGCTTAACATACAAGGCCATGTCAGACCCAGAGCTGTTGGACATGCTACACTTAAAGAAATCCCAATCCCTCAGAGCCACATGCTCCAGGGATCTAAATCTTGTCATCACAATAAACAAAACATGCTGGATGGGATAGGTTCCTGACCCAGAGACTCCCCAGACTCTGAAATAGACTGCCCATACATGTCAAGCAGAGCACCTCTTTGGCCCTCTTCAAAAGGAACCTTGATGATTGGATGGGAGAAAGGAAATTCACCCCAGGGATCACGTTAGTCGCCCTGCTAGACAGGGGTCCAGGGAAGTAAATAGTGTGGGAAGAAATAGCCAGGGAATTGTTATGGCTAGGCTTGTATAGGCCCTAGGGCTGATAGCCTAGTACAACCTATGAACCTATGAACCTAAATTTACTCTGTTTAAAATATAATTTTAATATTAAACATATTTTAAAACAGAGAACTTGAAAACTATGATGTTATGTTTTCTGTGTGCTTGATTGGTAGATGCAAAATATTTGATGGTTTGACTCAAGTATTTAAATGGTTTAGCACTGAAGAATGGTTTATTTAGATTACGTCTTTCACTGAATAAAGATGAAAGTATTTAAATGTGACCCTTTCTTCAAATTTGTGGTTTCCCATTCCCTCATCAAGGTTGCACTTGAAGAGAGTCAGTGAGGTACTCTGTTTGACATGAATGGGAAGTCTGTTCCAGAGACGGGACAGCCTCTGGGAGACAAATCTGTCTCTCCAATAGCTTTTGGCGATGTCTCATATTAGATTTAGGCCTTTCAAGTGGGTAATCCGTGAGGAGTTAGACTTACGGATACTGAGCATCTTTAGTAGGGCAGGGTCCGATATTAAAGCAAACTTGCTCAAAGGAGCATGTACACATAAAAGAAAAAAGAAAAAAGTGTCAAAATGCTGAGTAATCCACAAACTGGTAGGAAGGAGATCAAAAGAGCTGTTTATGCCCTATGGACATAGGGTGAAAGTGCTTAGTCTGTGAATAAACAGTTCTTTTGTTCTCCTTCCTACCAGTTTGTGGATTACTCAGCATTTTGACACTTTTTTCAGGGTCCGATATTGCCTTGTAGGTGAGACACAGATTACTCTGAGCAATCTGTATGATACTGAGTAGAGGGATAGTGATTTGAGCCTGTCCACATAGGACATATGTTGGAGGCCATAGATTCTCTTTCTGAGGTATTTCTATGGCCTTTCCAGTTAGTGCAGGTGTTTGGAGAGGTACATACCAAATGGGGCATTATACTCAATTATAGATCTAATGAGGGAGGAGTACAGAGAGGTAATAACCTCCCTTTTTCTGGATGCAATCCATTTACTTATGAGATGAACCAAGTAAAAGGATTTTCTGACCACGGCCACCACATGATGGTTGAATGTGAGATTGTTGTCAACCTGAGTACCTAGGTCTCTCACCACAGGTTGTGTGCTTAGGGGTTTGCCGTTGATGTGGTAATCAGTTGGGGCTGTGTTTTTGCCATATGGTATGATAATACATTTTTGTGCATTAAACTTAAGGCCATGACTTTGGCACCAGTTATCTGTAGCTGTGAGACCCTCTTGCAGTATGTTACCATCATTTGAGGAGTCAATGACAGCACTCAATTTACAGTCATCCAGAAACTTGTTCAGCCACAGACCCTTTTTTCTTTGCCTGGATGTCTGAGAAGTAGATGCCAAACAGTAGGGGTCCCAGGACAGATCCCTAGGAAACACCACTAGTCAAAGGTCTGCTGTTGGAGGTGGTAGCACCTATTTTAACCTTGTGGGTCCTATCGGTGAGCCAGTTGGCCACCCACCTAATGCGATAGGGATTTACGCCAAGTTTATTAGCTTTTCAATGATGCCCGAGTGAGGGATTGTGTCAAAGGCATTGGCCAAGTCAAGATAAGCTGTGTGCACTGATTTTCCCTCATCCAGGGCCTTGGTGATAGTCTTAAAGAAGTCAACCAGGTTCAATAGGCAAGATCTGCCCCTGATGAATCCGAACTGGGTGGGGTCAAGTGCTTGGAGATTGCCTATGTCCTTGTTTATGAGATCCATAATAATACACTCCATGGCTTTACAGATCAGACTTGTCAAGCTAATGAGGTGATAGTTTCCCAGGTCAGTAGTGGCACCACCTTTGTGCAAGGGGATGACAATGGCAGTTCTCCAGTCTGCTGGAATGAAGCCTGTAATTAGGCTGTGATTGAATAGGGTGCTCAATGGCAAAGCTAGTTCTTGCTGGAGATGGTGCAGAATACGGCCTGGGATACTATCAGGTCCCATGGAAGCTATGTTCCTTGCCTTGGATAGGGCCTTTAACACACAATCTACAGAGATGTGAAGTGTGGGACAAGTACTGGGGATGATGAATGGGCATTTGGGGGGGATAGAGGGATGAAGTTTGTGCTGAACTGATCAGTCAGCATATTGGCTAAGTCAACAGGACCAGTGTAAGTGGTACCATTAAGTACTAATTTGGAACAAACCTGGGCTTTGCCATGGAGGGTTCTGACATAACTGAAGAAGGACTTGTGGTTTCCCTTTATTTTGGAGGCTAGTTACAACTCATAATTGGCTTTGGAGATTTTTACTAGTGATCTAATTTGCTTGTTGAGGCTAAGAAGGGAGTTTTCCAATTTGGAATTTGTTCCTTTTTACCCTTGGACAACAGTTTCTTCCTTTTGTTGTAAAGCCTGTTGATAAAGAAAGTCCACCAGACAGGTTTGGGTTTCCTTGAGGAGCAGGTTTTAGTTCTGTTGGGTATTGCTGAGTCCATGCAGTTGTACAGGTGCTTATATACTGCATTGGCATATTGTTCTGCATAGTTGTCTGCATCCTCTGAGGGGACAGTGGTGTGAAGCTACTGATATCCTCCCTTAGGAGGTTGTAGTCAGCTTTTGAGAAGTTTTTTAGCCTGGTTATGGCTGGAGATGGGTTGAGTGGAATGGAACCTTTGAATGAAACAGGCTGATGATCTGATCTCACCAGGGAAGAACATACTGTGGGAGTGATGCAGTGGTCACCCATGTTGGTGAGAACCAAGCCAGAATGTTATCTCCCCTTTTGGGGGATGAGATGAGCTGGTCTAGTGTGTTAGAATTGATGAAGTCAAGGAATTGTTGGGTGAGCTCATTAGTGCAGGAATAGTTCACCCGATCTGTGGTGGGGGTAGGTGAAGTCACCAAGGATCAGGGTGCTAGGGGGTACCTTGATCGAGTCAATTAGGTTCAGGAATGAGGAGTGGGTGTTCTGAGTCATGGGGCAGGTCTATAGCTTGCTATAACTTGGATGGGTGTCTTGCCATCTGTCAGTTGCACCTGGAGTAATTCCAGTGTGTCATGCTGGCAAACCAGTCTGCATGTGTGCTTGTCTTTAATTACGATAGAGACTCCGCCACCCTTAGTCTTTCCGACTTTGTGTTGGGGTTGGAAAGTGTTGAATGAGGAAGAGCATGGCAAAGCAGGGGTGCTCTCTGCAGCACTGAACCAAGTGTCTTTGACCTCACAGATGTCGGCATCTTTCAGTTTGAGGAGAGCCTCCAGTGAGTGCATATTCAGGTCAAGGCTTCTAGTGTTACGCAGCATAACCTTCAATTTGCTTTTTGACAGATCTTTTATGTTGAAAAGTTTGTGGGACATTGCCTAAAAAAGGCACAATGGGGGAGGCAAGAGCATTGACCAGGATCCGGAATCCCATGGGTGACAGGTGGTGGCCATCTCTCATAAAGCATCGAGGCCTATCAACCATGTCATCCCAGGTAGACAGATACTGGATCCCCTTGGAAAGACACCAGAAACTAAGCTAATTGTTGAAACCAATTATTTTTTGTTGGTATTGTGGTATCATTCTTGGTGAAGGTAAGATGCTGCTTAGGGCTAGGGTCATAGCTGCCTGGGACACATACTCTGAGAGCTCAACAATGTCTCTCTTCATATAGTCCAGGGAGGTACATCTCAAGTCATTCACACCAACATGGACATTGACAGAGTCACCTGCTGTGGAGAGACTTAAGTGCATGCATGATGTGATGGATTCTGGCATCTGTCAGACAACTGTCCTTGACCTTCTCCTTGTTTAGCCTGGTGAGAGGGACATTGGAGTGTCTCACAATTGAGTCGCCAATGACTAGTATGTTTGGTTTATTGTTATGCCTTATGGTCTGTGTTGGTTTATTGTTATGCCTTATGAGCTGTGTTTGTGAGACACTGGTGTGTTATCTGCTGTGTGTGATGTGTTTGGTGTTGTGTGTGGAATGATTGTGAGTGTGTTTTGGAGGTCTCTGCTGTTTAGGTAAGTTTTATTGAGGACCTCTACATAGGTGCGTGTTTTGTGTATGTGTGTGTGTGTGTGTGTGTTGTGCTCGGTTATGTGATGTGAGTAGTGTGGTGTTTGTGCTGGCAATCTCCTGTTTGTCAGGAGTACTGCCTGTGGCATGAGAGAGCATGGATTCCAGGTTACTGATGTAGATGCATTTCTCGCAAGTAGAAGAATTATGTGCTAGGAGAAGAAGGCTGTCAGTGAACATAAGGCATTTGCTGCACTGTCTCAGTATGCCCTTGTTGACCATGCTGGTAAGAGAAACTGATGGGTATTGTTTAGACATTATGTTCTGAATGCTTGGGCGGACTTATGGAGAGAGGGTTTTGATAAGGGTTTGTCCACAAGAGTGTAGACCACAAAAACCTTCTTAAATGCAAATTAACTGACCTGAAGCCCAAGTGCTAAAACCAAAACTAAGATGCTTAGAATAACATATAAATTTAATCAGGGTAATAACAAGCAGTAATAAGTGCAGCAGAATAAAAGCATTCGAACACAGCAAAACAAAAATAAAATAATAAAGCAGGAAGAACAGAACTGCAGTAAAAGCAGCTGAGTAAAGTGTATACATTTTTTAGTGGAGAAGGAGGAAAGAGAAGATAATTCAAGATTAAGAAACTATGGGGGTTGACCTTCCCAAGTGCAATCTCTGTACCCAGTAGACTGAGCTGATGAGATTGGACTGGGAGGAGTGTCCAAAATCAAAGAAGCAAGGGAGTAGTCCTTCCCAAATTATCTCACTGAACTCAGTTGAGTGAGCAAATGAGATGGGAATGGGAGATGTATCCAAAATCAAATTTACAGCAGGGGCAAGCAATTCTAAAGCCACCATGTTTAAGAATACAACAACACTTGGTCAGGAGGATAGGAATAACAAACAAAATGCATACAGGGACTGGCCAGATTCAATGAAGCAAATAAAAAAATGCAGTACAGTTTCGTTAACTATCACTGAAACAGAATAAGTGCAAAAAAGTATATTTATATCAGCTTGATATTTCCAGAGGTTATACAGTCCACCACAGCCAGCTAATCAGCTCTGCAACTAAGCACAATTTCAAAGAAATGTAACTCCCTATAGCAGTAATGTAAAAGCAAAGAAATATAACTCTTTATAGCAGTAATATAAAAGACAAGAGCATTCCATTCCATTATCCTTTGCTGAAGTTCTTGCTGGAGTCTGCCTGTAATGCCACATCTTCTGCATACAGTAAGTTTGCTGATCTGTCCTCTCCAATCTGTTTGCTAATGTAGTCCATCACCAATATGAATAGCAGTGATCTCAGAGCTGAAACCTGGTGCAGACCCACTCCCACTGGGAAACCCTTGATGAGATCGAGTACTGTTTGTACTTGAGTCATTTGGGTCTCAACTAATTCTAACAATGTTTTTGGGACTTTGAATCACCAGAGTACTGCATAAATCAACTTTCTTGGAACTTTGTCATGTGCTTTCTCCAAGTCTATGAATGCCCGGTTGGACTCTTTCCTCATCGCTAGCTTCTTCTCAACTATCTGTCTCACTGCAAACAGCAGATCAGTTGTGCTGCATTCTGATCTAAATCCTAACTGCTCAACTCCCATCTTACTTTCTACTACTCTGTGTATACATTTATCAATCACCATCTCCAGAACTTTCATGTAATGTGACAGGAGTTTGATACCTCTGTACTGCCCACAGTTGTGGATGTCTCCTTTGTTCTTGTACACTGGCACAAATATGCTTATTCTTCACTCATCTGGGATACACCTTTCTCTCCACACTGCCATGAGAATCCTCAGAAAGCCTTTGTCTTATATTTCACCCAGCATCTTTATCGTATCTGCTATGACCTCATCTGAGCCTGCTGTTTTCCCTGACTTCACTCTCCTTAGTGCTAGTCTTACTTCCTCTAGGGTGAGCTCCTCTTTTTCTCATTGTAGGCTGCTGAGTAAAGTGTATACATTTTTTAGTGGAGAAGGAGGAAAGAGTGAGCTGTGTTTGTGAGACACTGGTTTTCTTCATTCAGAATCTTCTGGAAATACTCCTTCCATCTTCCTCTGATGTCCTGTGAACTGGTGAGCAGGTCGTTGCTGGCATCACTTATGAAGGGTATCTATCTTCTTTATCTTTATCTTTGCCTTGCAACCTGATATAGTTTCTTTGTGCCACCTACTGACTCACTTTCCAGCATACCTCTCAACTGTCCAGATTTTCAGAGAATGTCCCGATTTTTGTTTCATATTTTTGGTCTGTTTGTCATAAAATGTATGTTTTTCTGGCAAATCATTGAGGATTGAAGTCTGTAAATAATGGCAATCATTTGAATTTCAGACCACATTTTTTCAGAAAATACATGCTAATGCAATTTTTTTTATTAGAGCAACTTTGTAAGTTTATAAGAGCAATATTTAAAATTTTTCCTTATTTTTATGCCTTTGCCCCCCTCCCCCATAAGTTTTGGCTTTGTCCAGATTTCTTGTGATAAGAGGTTGAGAGCTTTCCAGAAGATGGCAGAGTGTTATTTATTTATTTAATTTACATTTGTTGACCAGGTTAGTCCAGCTGGGTTGGAACTCTTTTTTTAGTGGAGGCCTGGGGAGAAAAGCTCCACAAAAACATAGACACTTAATTTTTTGACTAAAGTAACATAGATATTGACAATAGTATCACACAAGAAAAATAGCTTAGTTTAACATGACTGACATATAGATTCAAATATCAGCACTGTGCAATAAATACATCCATCATTTATGTTCTGGAGAGACATAGTAAGGCACAAAAATGACAATTACCAATACCTTGTTCTTTGCTATTGCAACTCATTTCTTAGCTTCTTTGTTAACCAACCAGTATTCCTTCCTAGCCTGGTTGGTCTTTTCTGTCTCCCACATTTTCTTGCACTCCTTCTTTCTTTTGATGACCACCTGGACTTCTGCATTCCACCACTAGCTTTCCTTATGTACCTTATTTCCTTACCTATCTCGGCCACATATCTATTCTGTAGTCATCATACATGCTGTTTTGAGACTCTGCCATTCTGCTTCTTCAACTCCACCTTTTTCCTTCTCTTTTTGGGGTGCTAGAGCCCTGAGTAAGTCCTTGAACAGTTGTACTTTCTCTCCAGTCAACTTCCAGATCTTCAGCCTGGTCTCTATTGACCTTAGAGCATTTTCTGACCACTTCTTGCAGCTGATTGTGACTATCAGTCATTTATACTGCAAGCCGGCTGTTTCACTGGGGTTGACATTGCAATCATTGATTCTACCCCAGTGCCCTTTCCTTAACAGGGGGACATCAACTGAGTTGCATGCTGGCCACTATTCTATGTGATCTTGTGATTATCTCTCTTTCTGAACCATGTGTTGGCTACTATCAAGCCATTTTCCAGACAAAAGTCTAGAATGGCTTCTTTATTCCTGTTGTCCTACCCATGTGGACCCAGGCAATTCTCATATCCTGTTCTGTCTACCCCAACATGTGCATTCAAGTCTCCCATTATCAACACCAATTCATGTTGTCTTGCTTTATCTAGTGCAGTTAGAATGCTATAGTATACAGCTTTCTTTCTATATATTTCCTTTAATTGTAAACACTACCATTACTAAAATGAAATACAATCTGATGCAAAGTGTCATAGTGGGTTACATTATTTACTCACATATTCTTCAGTATTTTTTTTTACTTTTTTCTTAATAATAACTCATTGCTTTTTAAGTTAAACATTGACATCTATGTGTAGAAGTCAGATCGTAAGTACATGAAATGTGTAGCCTGAATCACAGTTGGTCAGGGTCACATGTGTCATACATGACATCTCCTAAGGATAGGGTAGGCAAAGGTGCATGTGATCTCGAGGAGGGGCTGTCATGTGATATGGATGGTGACTTTCTGAAAGATCATGACCTGATCTCACAGTGCTGTGGAAGAGGGACTTTGAGAAGTTCTGCTACCTGCATATTAACAATAACATCTCCTGCAAGAATTCTGTTGTGCTTATTCCCCCATACTATTTCCACTACTTTCTTGAGAAGCATGATGTATATCCCCATGTATCTGGACAGTTGTCTGTCCTCTTCCCCTTCCAACACTGACTCTTATTTGAGCCCTGACTAGTATTTAGATGGAGGCAGACATAGAGGCTTGGTGTGTCACCATACTAGGGATCAACGTGATAATGGTATTATTCCTACTATTTGCCATTTCCAAGTAATGCTGGAAATATTCACATAGATCCTGGAGGACTCTGACCATTTCTAGCTGACTGTCTGTGGCAGTGCACTCAGCCTTAATAAATATCATGACTCATTTGCTGATGTGCAGACAATGCTTTACATGCTAGCTCAAAAGATGTAACTGTGGACACTGTTACCTCCAAATTTCTGCTATCATTCCGAAGGTGTATATGTGGGCTTGGACATATTGGCGTAAAGGTGCATGGGTTATCTCCCTGTACAACATGTAGTGTAATGTCACATGATCCAGTGTCACTTCCTGCAGTGTTTGAGTGTTACTAACATATTGTGGGCTGTGAGATCCTGACATTAAACTCAGCGACTGTGTGCCACTTTCAACAGGCTGTCACATAAATATAACTATGTTATCATCAGCAGCAGCCATTCTGCTGTTGATAACATCTCAATTTATTAGTATTGTAGAATTATTTGTTTCTGCTGCTAACCCTGTAAGGAATTAATTGAATACATGAGTACTCAGATAAAGGAGTATACTGCTATACACTTTGTAATGAGGTATGGAGTACACTTACCATACACACTCTGTTCAGTGTTAGTATGTGCAGAAGCAAAGGGTTCACCTGTTAATAGAAATTGTCATGTGTCACATGTAATCATTCCATTTCTGCATGTATTTCTCTATATAAATATGTTACTGTGGTCAACCCAACCATCTGGAGCAGATGTGTGTTGATGTTGCAAGTGTGGGTAATAGCCAATGTCCACACCATCTCTGATTATGCCTGTACCATTATCATTTGTTTCACAGTCATTCTCACAAATGGAGAGTAAGTATTCCTCAGCAGGTGTTAAAAGAGTTAGTGTGCAAGCCCCCCCACCAATGCTATAGGCAATTGCATTCTGTTTTGCTTTTGCTCTTGCATGTCCTACCATATCATTGGCCTTCTTTTTGCAAGTATTAATATGCAGTCCCTTTCACCATCAACATTTATAGCCTTAACCACTTGGTTCCAAGTCTTTGCTGTCAGTTTGGTTGGATTCTACTTTTCCAAAAAGGCATTTTCCATATGTCCTAAGGGCTAACATGAGGATGCAGGTCTCCTCATGGCTAAAACTGATCTTTCTTTGTCTGGATTCCTGCTACTGCATCTTTCATTTGCCTAAAATAACATACCAAAAGTCATGTACCGAAACTTTTGTTCCGCTAACTGGCTAAACAACACCGCAATGAAGCAAGCCTGCTTTCATTACAAATCAAAGATATGAGTACAAAAAGAAAGAAGCATGGTGACATAACACATATATTCATACACATACGCACACACACACACACACACACACACACACACACACACACACACACACACACACACACACACACACACACACACACACACTGCAAGTTCAAATTTAAGTAGGTAAAGCTGTATTGAAATAACCTGTACAGCATTATCAACAAATTCATCATAGTACTATAAGCAATTAACATTTCTATGACATCTTATCCCATTGCTAACAGACTTGTATCCTTCCCCTAAAACTTTTCTGTATTTATACTGCCATTTTTCATTCAAGAGTAACATAACTCCCCCAGCAAATCAGCATGCATTCTGACACAATATATTGGTGAAAATCCAGTACATTAATCACACTTCATTTACATCAAAGTATATACTTGTATACTGTGTAAAATAATAAATGCCACAAAAATGAATTTCAGAAATGCATTTCACACTGACTCCTTCCTTGTACATTTCCAGTGCTACTGTCATGAATTCCCATTTATAACTGGCACTCATCCTATTAGTATTTATATGAATCATCTGCATCTGAATGTCAGATCAATGAAAGACACAATTCTCCTAGTGAACACTGTTGCTTAGCATCACTATGAACTGTTTTCCAATGATTTCTAAAGTTTTTACTATTGTTTTCTTACTTGATTAAGTTTGCATTTTCTAAACCATTTGCCACCTATCTCAAGTGATCACAAGTAAATGTGGCTCATTTACATGTCTTATTATGCAAATTAAGCTAAGTTACACTTATCTCTATGAATCACAGTGCTATGTGAGTGTGTAACTTAATAAAACTGCATAACAAGGCCATAGGTAAGTGTGAATGAGATGCAATTGGTGAAATTGAGTGAAGTTGTCCTCATGAACATGCAAACAACCCTAATAAATCTCAAACGTCCCTATGATTAGAAAAGGGAAAATGGAGTCATCTATAGCTTATTCTACATAAACCATGCCCATCCTGCATTCTGTGGCACACCTCATCACCTCATATCACTCAATAGCTTATATGACACATACAGAATGATTTATTTATACAGAAAATTAAAAACAAATAAAAAAAACAATTTTACTGCTACAATACTGAAAAAGGCACATCTAAAGAAATTATTAATGCATGGCCTTCAGATTTATTTTACCACTAAACATAACAACATTATAGCACAGAAGCAGAAACACACATAAGCAACTTAAAAGGTAATGCTTTCATAACTGAATTGTACTTACTTTGGAAAGAAAATGTGAAAGTATTCATTTAAAGAAATTGTCTATGTGACAAAGCAGTTTTGTAAAACCAAACTCACCAATAATAGCATTTATATCTCTAATGTTCTTAAGTGGCAATAGGGTTTAATTATGGTGATGCCACATACCTGAGTATGTGGTTCCAAACTTGTGAACTACAGACCTGCACTTATGTTCCTTATTCTGATACTATAACTTTGAAAAAGTGGTAGCACCTGTGAAGGCACAAAGCCAAGCTCCAAGTTGGTCTATCAAGGAGACCAGAATTATTGCCTACCTGTTAAGGGATTCATACCTGGAAAAAAATGAGTCATCTATGTGTGGCACAGCATAGAAAATTATGAAATCTGACAAGAGCTGACTGAGCACTATCATCCATGACAGGCATCATCTGCTTTGGCCCCTAGTACTGACACAAGTATGATGCTCTACAGAGGCATATTCCTGACAGATTTTTATAATAATTATTTTTACATTTATTTTTAAATTGTATTGAAATAGGTTTAAAAAACTATTGGATAAAAATTGCATTAATGCAGTTAAATACAAGAAGAAATGCATGTGTAAGTGCAAATATGCATCTATATATAATCCTAAGGTATGATTTGGCATAAACATATCTGAAAACAGAAATGCATCTCTATTCAAATATGAGTTTATGTGCTGACATGCTTTTGTGTATAAATATAAATGTATATGTATGAATGAAGAAAGAAACAAAGGTATACATATATATCTCTCTGTAAAAGGCAGATGTGAGTCTGCAGAAGTATACTTATACATTTTTCATATATAGAGAAGAACATATTTGCATTGTGACAATTTCATGTACTGTAGATATTAGCTTAGTACTTAGTTACCTGCAGTTATACATTTTTACAAACAAAAGGTTTGGTTTGTGAAGACCACAAAATATTTATTACTATAATAATTGCATAAGACAGTAATTTCTTCCAAAATATTAGCTCACTTGCAAGATGGCTGAACTAAATTAGTCACCACACCCTAGGCAGAGTGGAGGTGGGGGTTGGGGATTAAAGCAGTAAGTGAATGATGAGCACATATGATAATGAGAAATGTACTGTTTTATTACTTATATTTCTCCTTAATCCATTTAATTTATTAAGCTGAAAATTATCAAAGCACACATTGCCATGAAATATTTGTAGTGCATCCATCTGTAACAGTAAATATGTATTGTTTAATCCAAGCTGAACTGGAAGGATGCCACAACTTCCTTTCAATTATTACATTTTTATGTGTGCATACAGTTTATCTCTTTGTTGAGAATTTAAAAGTGTATTGTTTAGAGCAACTTCACATGATATAACTTAAAACTTCAAATAAAGTATGCAGTGTATACTGGAAAGTAGAAGCTTTAATGGAAAATCAAGTAAGCTACACTCCCACTGTCATTCCCTCAAAGATCTCTATCTTATCGCCATACTATTATTAATACTATTGTGTTATTGTCTTCCAGACATCCACATCTTTCTGTATGCTGGCACCCTCACTATCTGTTTTTCTGATTATTCAGACTATTTATTGCCAAGCCCTGCAGCACGTTTCCAGCTGGATCAAAAAATTTGGTCTGGATATTAAAAAAATCACAAACATTGCTCCTTTGAGTCCCTAAAAGCTGACAATAGTTCCATATCGATCTCACTGGTGGAGCTCTTAGTGATGTCAAACAGTACACTTAGGAGTTTCTTTGGTTTGACCATACAGTTCTCTTACAAACTCTAGGGTGATTGGTTTGAACCCTCGTTGTCATTTCTATTTGCTTACACAAAGTTGTACAAAGGTACAATATTACTTGGTATTCCTAACTGAAACACAACAGCACTGGAACACAGATGTGATATAGTACATTTAATTAGGGCAACATACATTTTGTAGTTACTTGAGCTTTCAGGTTGGCAGAAGCCCTTCATCATGAATTAGTATTGCTACTTTCTAAGAAATATTTAGTCTACTCATTTAAGAAGCAAATTTACAGTAGGTAAGGGATTACTTATTCCTACACTAAGATATGCAGTGCTCATGAATGTTACTGGCAGCACTGAGTAAAATGTATAGATTTCCCATAATTTCCACAATGAGAGAGCATGCCTGTCTGGCAGCAACAAAGACCTGATGGATTTGAATGTCCTACAGGACTTCTCTACTATGTTCTCCCTAGTATAAATACTGGTAAACCAAGACTGCCCATTATTGATTAGAACTATATACTTTTAAACATTTACTGGATCCCTCCACTCCTACATCTCTCCTATTCCTTGTCATTCCATACAATTCCATGGATTGCACTTCAAAATGTTTTTCTTTATCTTTGGCTCTTGAGAATGAAATAAACCACCAGCCAGTATCAGGAGCCTTTGTAGCATCAAATATTTTGCGGCCTCTCTAAAAAATGTAGACAACAATGTAATGCTGAATGCTGCTGTAAATCTAGTGTAACTGGGGACATAACCTGGCCATCTACTGGTATAGTCTACCTGCATAAGGCAGCTCTTAATCAGTTGTCAGAATATACGAGCTCTATATTCTGCAGTGAAAATAAATGAATGAATAAATAGATAGTTAAATAAATAAACTATATTCATCCATTTTTGATTGCTTTTGTTTTGGCAGCATTTAAAATTAGTGAAATAAGGTGCCAGTCATCTATCCATATTTAAGATGATAGTAGTTAGTCTTGTTGGTTTGGGCTCTAGGTAAACACCACAGTAAAGTTGATGATGAGAATATAATAAAGCCTACACAGTGTTTTTTACCATGTAGGCATCGCGCCACACTGCTTACACAAAAGTAAGTGGGTTTTAGATTCAGTAAACACTGCTGAGCGGCATGCATGCACATGCCAACATGGGAAGTTCCATGGCAGGCAAATCACCTCATAAGCAGGTGAATCTCATGCAAATGAGTCAGGTAGAGTGATCCATTAAACAGATAGGCAATTCTTCAGACCCCATGTTAGTGTCCATAGTGTAGATGGAAAAATTCCATGTACAGAAGTGTAGGCAGACAAAAGGGTTGTAAAACTGTAGATATATGGAGATAAATGGCATGTCATATACAGATATGAGCAAAACCATCCTCCTGTGTGTCAGAAAGATTAAAGGAAACAATAATTTGGGCATGTTTGTGTGGCATGCTGCAGTGTGCAAACATGCTTTATAAAAAAAAATTGGAAAAAACAAAATTAGTATTATGTGACAGAAATGTATTACAGGAGATTACATGGTATATCTGCAATGGTGCATTGGTGCTGTTGCTAACATGGTAGGTCTAGGAAGTGTGTAGTTTCCAGGCTGTCAACACAGATCCCTATGCAAATGAGGTGGAGTTATGCATATCCCCTTCATGTAGGCAGAGAACCATGCAGGTGTTTACAGAGGAGGTAGCTGACATTAAGGGAGGGTGTGTCCAATGACTTCTAAGCTTCTTTCAGCTCAGCTGCACCTGTTTGAGTGTTGAGCTGCCGTGCTGAGCATGTCCTTTTGTGGGGATGTGCACTAACTTCTAAGCTTTGTTTAGCTAAGGGGAGTGTATTTCCAAGTGTTTGTGCATCATGCCGATATGATGAGAGTGGAAGTCTGGGTGTGTGTGTACACTACATGCTAAGCTTTGTTTGCCTACGGGGTGCGCGTTTGCATACCATCACCATACTGCAGTGCTGAGTGTATCTAAAACCAATGACATATTAATTAGTTTTGACCCCTGTTTAACTTAAACTAGGGCTATTGAATGATGTTAATGATATACTAGGCAGGTGGAATGCATCATAGGTAGCCAATCACACAGTCAGCACCTACAGCAGAGCACTATAAAGTATGGATACACCTTACAATCTGATTTTTCCCCCATAATCTGCACCATTGGAGTACAGACTTGGGAATTTTAACTGAGAGAATGCTAGGGACTGCTGCAGGTCTGCTACATCTGTATGTACTAGATGCTGAAGTCAATACTGCTGCTGACAGTAGGCCTAGACTGAGAAGGAGAAGAGTGTTCAGGCTCAGGGTAACCTTCCAGGAGCTACATCAGCTGGAGATTGTAGAGTGCTACAGGATGGACAGCGACATACTAGAAGAACTCACTGAGTTCTGCTACCCTCAACTCAGACCCAGAGCCAACAGAGGGGAACCCATCCCAGTGAAAACAAAGGTATATGTAGCCCTTAGGATACTAGCAACAGGTACTTTCCATAGACCAACTGGGGATATTGGTGGGCGTCTCACAGGCATCTGCTTCCAGGGTACTCCACCAGTTCCTGGATGTCATGCTACCACATGCCAGTGTGGACATTTCTTTTCCCCTCACTGCTGAGGTGAGGGCCAGCAATATGCAGCACTTCTACCATGTAGTACACTACGCTGAGGTACTGGGTGCCATAGATTGCACTCATGTACACATCAAGGCACCACTTCATGAGGAGGGTAGTATCTATATCAACCGCAAGGGGTATCACTCCATCAACTGCCAGGTCATGTGCAATGCCCAGGGGATTATCATGAATGTGTGTGCTGGCAGCCCTAGCAGTTATCATGACTCCCATATCTGGCACGCATCACAGCTGTACCAGATGTTTGTGGGAGGGGGGCATGCCATATGGCCATTTACTTAGGGGATGCTGGCTATGCCCTGGAACCGTGGATGATAACACCCATCAGAAATGCACACACACCCATGGAAGAACACCATAATTAGGCACATGCACAAGCTAGGAACATCATAGAGCATGTGTTTGGGCTTCTGAAGCCACAGTTTCAGTGCCTCGATATATCTGGTGGAGCCCTGGAGTACTCTCCAGCCACATGTGCAAATATTTTCACAGTATGTGCCATGCTATACAATATGATCCTGTGGAAACAGCTGCAGCAGGATCAGCAAAGGGAAAGGATACACAGCCCCCCACCACTGGCTAGGGCACCACAGCCACAGTCATGGGAGGACTCAGAGGAGGAACCCCCCTGATGATGTCCCTGTAGGCAGACGTAGGCATGCCCAGCACAACCTGGCTTTGGCTAAGAGAAAACGCATTGCACATTCACTGACAACATAGGACCCTAGGGACTGACACCTTACTCCTACTCAGAAATTATACCGGATACAAGGCAGTGAAGTTTTGGATTAGTGAAGCATAGCAGCCACAGGACAAATAAAGGTTTATTGAGTAAAGCGCTTTTCGTCTGCAATAATATGCAGACTTCCTCATACAAAAACACATTTAAAAATGGCAACTTAAATAGTTCCACAATACTGATTGGTAAAGCCATAGACCAATCATACAAGTTTTTAACCATGTATAAAGTTTAAAAACATACACTCAATTGTCACACTAACTCAAATAAAATTATAAATAATATAATATATAGTAGAAAATAAAATACAAATACAAATACAAAATGCATCCTGAACATTGACACTCAAGCGGAGACCAAATACTGCTCCTAAGTATAAAATACAAATAAACATTGATTATCTAGACAAGTTCTTTAACTTTAGAAGGCTGCTGATAGAGCAACCTTCATTAAGACCTGGTGATACGTAGGCATTTAGTCTAATCTGCCAACGTAATTCTGATGCTTCCAAAAGTAAGTGTAAGGGAGCCCCTCTCATAGTGTCATGCATCTGGTCTATTACTATAAATCTAAAATGATGATCCTTGTGCTGGATAATATGCTTAGCAAGAGCATTTTCTTGTTTGGCTTTACTGATTGCCTATTGATGTTCATAAATCCGGTCTCTTAATCTACGCTCAGTTTTGCCAACATAGAATCCTGCACATTTTTGGCATATAGCTAGGTAAACAACCATCCTAGAGTTGCAAGTACATCTGCACCGGATATCGAATCTGATGTTATTGATCTTGAATCTATTAGATTCATAAATGTGCCTACACTGATTGCAGTTTTGACATTTAAACATGCCAGGGGTTCGACTACATTTCCCCTCCGGTTGTTCTAATAAACTTTTCAGATTTTTACCTCTTCTATAGGTAACTTCAGGTCTATCGCCCACTTTATTAAGCACTAAGTGGTTGGAACGAAACATGTTCCAATTCTTAATAATAATATCCATAATGAGATGGCTCGTAGGGCAGTATGTAAGAATTAATTTATTATTTGAATGGGAATCAAATATTGAATTTTCATCACACGCAAATTCTAACCTAAACTCAGATACACCTGTTGGGGTAATATTAAGTATAGGTTGATACACCCCTCAGGTGTATCTGAGTTTAGGTTAGAATTTGCGTGTGATGAAAATTCAATATTTGATTCCCATTCAAATAATAAATTACATATGAATATTATGGAACATGTTAAGAGACCGGATTTATGAACATCAATACGCAATCAGTAAAGCCAAACAAGAAAATGCTCTTGCTAAGCATATTATCCAGCACAAGGACCATCGTTTTAGATTTATAGTAATAGACCAGATGCATGACACTATGAGAGGGCTCCTTACACTTACTTTGAAGCATCAGAATTACGTTGGCAGATTAGACTAAATGCCTACGTATCACCAGGTCTTAATGAAGGTTGCTCTATCAGCAGCCTTCTAAAGTTAAAGAACTTGTCTAGATAATCAATGTTTATTTGTATTTTATACTTAGGAGCAGTATTTGGTCTCCGCTTGAGTGTCAATGTTCAGGATGCATTTTGTATTTGTATTTGTATTTTATTTTCTACTATATATTATATTATTTATAATTTTATTTGAGTTAGTATGACAATTGAGTGTATGTTTTTAAACTTTATACATGGTTAAAAACTTGTATGATTGGTCTATGGCTTTACCAATCAGTATTGTCGTACTATTTAAGTTGCCATTTTTAAATGTGTTTTGTCTGAGGAAGTCTGCATATTATTGCAGACGAAAAGCGCTTTACTCAATAAACCTTTATTTGTCCTGTGGCTGCTGTGCTTCAATAATCCAAAACTTCACTGCCTTGTATCCGGTATAATTTCTCAGTTTGTGCTAGTTCACTTTTTTATTGTCTTAGGGATTCCGGATCTGCCAGCAGTGATGGTTTTTCTCCTAATGCTACTCCAGCATTACTTAGGAGCTGTAATAGTGCCTTTCCAGCACCAGCTTCTTTGTCTACAGCTGCCCAGGACAGCTTGTTTGACTCGTTATTCCAGAGGATGGAATCGCTTTGTGCGAGACTGGATAAGCTTGACACTCAACAGCAGGACATGAAAAATCTTTTCCTGCCTTTCGTGAACAATTCTAAGACTACTCTTGCAGAGAATGCGCCAGGGGGCGCTGTGCAACTAGCTGATACTCCCGCACCTTCTTCCTCACTGAATCTACATAGTGAGCTTGGCGGTTCGAATTCATTAAACGGCAGGTTGCCTTCTACTACCATTCCTGACCCTTTGCAACGGCCAGGAACAAGTAATTTACTTAATTCAATGGATCGTATGATTGGCGTGGAACAACTATCGAATATGGGTTCAGCTGGTGAACCACAGAGACAACCCAGTCTTACCGAACGAACGGAGGATGTTAGCAATCACTCGGCTAGTAGCTTGCTCAATGGGGCTCCGGTACTGGGTAACTGGCTGTCTGAGGATTTCGTGTTTACAGGACATGGGCATAGGGCAGTCCGCACGATGTCTAACAGTACACCTGATAACCAAGAGGTAAATAACTTATTAGTTGATAAATTGAAAACATTTGACAAACTACTACTTAAAGTCAAAAAATTAAAATTGGAAATTTCCTATTTTAATGAGTGCATTGCTTGTAAAGTAATTCCAAAAGACCTGAGACACTTTCAATACCCAACAGGTTTAGTACTGAATTCTGATTTTCATAAAGAGCTAATTAATCTTTTTGATCAACAAGGCTTGGATTTACTTAAACTAATGATTAAGCACTATTCAATATGGGTGGCACAGTTGAATGACGAAATCACTGTTTTGGACAATTCTATTAAATCACATGAGGAATTTGGCAGGTACAAATATGACTATAGTAGATGCTTTAGCAGCATCGACCAGTACCTGACCAAATTAAAGTCCAACAAAGTTAAGAAATTAGAGCATGATTTGAAGGCGTATGAACAAGGGGTAGCTTACCCCCCTCCTGCTCCTTCACAATCTTGGAACCCTAACACGGACAATGTCAACATGTCCACTACTGTTAATGGCAGCGGCATTCCACCTGCCAATATAAGAGACTTGGACACATTTGGAGAAGCATTACCTGACCATGGAGTTAGGAGGAGTGAGAGGCTGCAGAATCGGAGACAACAACCCGCATACAATGCTACCCTTACTGGCCAACAACAGGTTTTTCACAATACCAGCCGTCAGGGGGCTATTCCAAAGCAGAGGAACAAATTTCAGCAACCCAACAGAGTGAAACAACAGAAACAGAACTTTCAGAGACAGTAGCCACTAGGTTCGTTAGTAACCCGGCCCTACCTTTATATATTGAGGAGGCCTTGGTTTGCTCAGACAATGTTGCTCCTAGTATGGATTTACATTTACCTTTGGTCTTAGTAAATAATCCATTGGCACATGTGGTTAACTGTCCGTCATCCTTCATTAATGAAGTTGTGAGACCTGTTATTTCTACTAACCAACTTTGTGATTTTAACATTTTTAATTATTCAACAGTGTCTATTCCGGATGAATTAGCCGATTTTCTTTCAAAAGGGCATACTTATGTCCCCCAGCAAAAGTTTGATTTAGTTAATACCATTATTGACATTAAACTGTTTACCCGTAAACTGAATTTTAACCTGTTGTTTGAGCATAACATCAATAGTAGCAATGTCTCTCATAGTAACACTAGGGTCCCCAGTATGTTTAATCTGCCTTTGCACCCCTTAGTTCAATCCTTTGAGAACATGTGCGAACTTGATTTAAGACATAGTAATTTGCACTTATTTAATTCAGGTACCAATGACTTGGGCAAAGATGAAATGTTACTACTGGAATTTGTTAAGTCACATTCCTTACGAATTTGTAAACCTGACAAGGGAGGAGGAGCCGTAGTCTTTGATAAAGTTGATTATTTTAATAGAATGCTTGACCTGCTTTCAAATGATGCATATTCGTTAAGTTCTAGATCTGAAGTTAATAATGCTTATCGTAGCATTAAAAATACTCTAGACGAAATGCTACTTGAAGGCAGACTTGATCAAGTTCAACATAAATATCTTACTACTTTATTTCCTAGATTCCCTTGTATCTTTGGTATACCAAAGATACACAAGGACCTTTTTAATCCACCCATGCGCCCTCTAGTTGATGGACGAGGATCTCTCACATACCCTTGCGCAAAACTGGTAGATACGATATTACAGAAATATTTGAAGGATGAAGAGCAAATATGTAAGGACTCCTGGTCCTTTCTAGCTAAAATAAAGGAACTTACATTCAATAAAGAGCATAATTTTTTGACAATAGATGTCAAAGATTTATATACCTGTATACATTTACAAACAGCTATTGAATGGGTAGCCTTTTTTCTTAAAGGCAAGGGCACCCCATCACATGAAATATCACTTGTAACCGAACTCCTGGATATGATCCTATACAACAACTACTTTATATTGGGAGAGAATTTTTATCTCCAAAAAATTGGAGTTGCCATGGGGTCGCCCTGTGGGGCTAGTTTGGCCAATATTGTTATGTCCTACTGGGAAAGGGGGAATGTACTTAACAATCCATCATTCATGTCCAAGATCAGGTATTACACCCGGTACCTGGACGATATTTTCATCCTGTTAGAGGGTAGTGAAATTGATAGTTTACTAATGCTAGATCAATTTAATAAGTCAACCGACTTCTTATCCTTTACTTTCACTTTTAACCCTAAAGCCATAGCTTATTTAGATGTACGGTTGGCAAAAAATGAGGTACTTAACAAGTATGTAGCAAGTATATATAGGAAGCCTACACACTCTAATTCATTCCTCCATTATAGTAGCTGCCACCCGAGCTACCAGAAAAGGTCAGTAGTTAAGGGCCAGCTCGTACGAGCAGCCCGGATGGTGAGTTTGGAGGATGATTTCCTTAAGGAATGTAATACACTTAAGAATATGTTTTTACATAGAGGGTACCCGTTAAATTTGCTCAATAATTTAGTTAAGGAAGTTACCAACAAAAGAATAAGAGGGGTGTATCAACCTATACTTAATATTACCCCAACAGGTGTATCTGAGTTTAGGTTAGAATTTGCGTGTGATGAAAATTCAATATTTGATTCCCATTCAGATAATAAATTAATTCTTACATACTGCCCTACGAGCCATCTAATTATGGATATTATTATTAAGAATTGGAACATGTTTCGTTCCAACCACTTAGTGCTTAATAAAGTGGGCGATAGACCTAAAGTTACCTATAGAAGAGGTAAAAATCTGAAAAGTTTATTAGAACAACCGGAGGGGAAATGTAGTCGAACCCCTGGCATGTTTAAATGTCAAAACTGCAATCAGTGTAGGCACATTTATGAATCTAATAGATTCAAGATCAATAACATCAGATTCGATATCCGGTGCAGATGTATTTGCAACTCTAGGATGGTTGTTTACCTAGCTATATGCCAAAAATGTGCAGGATTCTATGTTGGCAAAACTGAGCGTAGATTAAGAGACCGGATTTATGAACATCAATACGCAATCAGTAAAGCCAAACAAGAAAATGCTCTTGCTAAGCATATTATCCAGCACAAGGACCATCATTTTAGATTTATAGTAATAGACCAGATGCATGACACTATGAGAGGGGTTCCCTTACACTTACTTTTGGAAGCATCAGAATTATGTTGGCAGATTAGACTAAATGCCTACGTATCACCAGGTCTTAATGAAGGTTGCTCTATCAGCAGCCTTCTAAAGTTAAAGAACTTGTCTAGATAATCGATGTTTATTTGTATTTTATACTTGGAAGCAGTATTTGGTCTCCGCTTGAGTGTCAATGTTCAGGATGCATTTTGTATTTGTATTTGTATTTTATTTTCTACTATATATTATATTATTTATAATTTTATTTGAGTTAGTGTGACAATTGAGTGTATGTTTTTAAACTTTATACATGGTTAAAAACTTGTATGATTGGTCTATGGCTTTACCAATCAGTATTGTGGTGCTATTTAAGTTGCCATTTTTAAATGTGTTTTGTCTGAGGAAGTCTGCATATTATTGCAGACGAAAAGCGCTTTACTCAATAAACCTTTATTTGTCCTGTGGCTGCTGTGCTTCAATAATCCAAAACTTCACTGCCTTGTATCCGGTATAATTTCTCAGTTTGTGCTAGTTCGCTTTTTTATTACCTTACTCCTACTCACATACATATAATAAAATTGTTGATGCCAGGCAACCCGCACAACCTGTACCTATCCATGTATTGGCTATGTACTACTTACATAACACAGAGACAGCCCTGATCTACAGTTCTGTTGACCACTGCATTCGCAAGGTAAGTCTCTAACCGACACACTACTGGTAAGGATTACTATAATAAGGAGTCATATGTATGGATCTGCTGCATTTATGCAAGGAAATATAGTGGGTTATGTGGATTAAAGTAACATCCACAAGGGACTACAGATACCCAGTCCAATCGTATGTGTTCCCTAATAATCACTAAGCCTCATGATTGGAATATTCACTACATCAGTCAAGGGAGATGTTAAACAGTGGGGTCACATGATATTTGAACTACTGTCTTTCCCAGCAGATCATGTGCTGTTGTTCTACCACCCCCAACACAGCAGTGTTCCCATATAACTGCTTTAACAGTAAGTCAGCAATGGTATATCAGGAGACTAGGCAATCTCAGGTCTATAATACAGAACTCAATCACGCATTGTATGTCACACGTAAATCAGAAATAACAATGTACATATTTATGCTGTTGATTGTGTTATGTCTGACTCCTCTCTGTTGGGCAACCTGTGTGGCTCAGGGAAGTTTGCATAGGTGATGGTGTTGATGGTTCTAATATGGAAGTAGTCACATCTTTTGCATATGAGGTATTATTATGTTGGTGCTGTCACAGAGTGCCAGTTTGTGTTTGGTGTAACATTAGGAACCTCAGTCTCGTATTAAGGACAGCAGACATCTAGGGAATGCCATGGACATTTTGAGTGAAGTGCAGTACTGCAAAAACAGGGATGGATGTCATTGTCTGTAACACACAAAATCCCAGACTGGAGTACAGGTAGGTGTGGCCTGGAGTCATTTTATAAGTACTGACAGTCCCACTGGGCATGCCTATACACTTAGTCAAAATGAGCACAATTCTGTTGCCCCTTCATCAAAATGACCTATTATGCATAGATATGTCTTTACATACAGACATATATGTATATGCATGTATCATTATCTTCTCTCACATACATAATATGCATATCTCTATGTAGTGTCAAATAGATACATACCATTATATATATAGCTGTATGTATTAACATGATACATAGACACTCCCCATATATCTACTTAACACATATGCATTTCATACACACACACAGCTACATTTATATATACATCCCTGTTATATACATAAATATGCATGTGGATGTCTGTATTGTCTGACATACCCTTATAATGGTGAGTGAACTGCACTATCACACATCCATACTATTGCTCAAAGGAGCCAAACTAAGTGAGCAACAGCACATAATCCACTTAACTACAGACACCTGTGCCTGCTGGATGTCACCACATAGACAGACACAGATGAGCAGGTGGTGCAATGTATAATGCTGAGAACACACGCATAGACACGTCACATTGTTCCTGCCCATAGGTTTGCCTGTGTAAGTGCAAACAGCCACATATGGTCATACTGATAACTGGACACACATAGCTAGGATAATAACAGTTATCTCACTGTTAGGATACTAGATGCAGATAACAGTACAAAGCAATATCACTCTGCAAGCCACAGATGCTGTTCAACACAAGTCTAGTTTGTGTAATGCTCAAGTACTGTGCCTGCAATCACATATACAACAGACTTAACCTGTGGCATGTGCAATAAGTGTTGTGAGCTATAGTGTTTAAGAATAGATAGGTAGGGGTTCTAATCTCACTCCAGGCTACTGGTTGCACATGTGAATGTGTGTATACACCCCTGTAAAAGAACTGCCATGCCCTCATGGGCTATCCACCTGCAATGGTTATGCATTCTTTGACCCTCTAACTTGCTGCTGGCTTCCAAACTGCCCTGTTCTACAAGCCTTGATGTCACCCATCTTAAGACTACCAGCTGACAGTGTAGTATCAGACTTAAGCTGTTCCACATGTGATAAGTACTGTAGGCTATAGTGTGTAAGACTAGATAGGTAGGGGGTCTAATCTCACTCCAGGCTACCTGGTGTGTGTGTGTGTGTGTGTGTGTGTGTTTCTGTGTGTGTGTGTGTGTGTGTGTGTGTGTGTGTGTGTGTGTGTGTGTGTGTGTGTGTGTGTGTGTGTGTGTGTGTGTGTGTGTGTGTGTGTATGGCATAAATATGATCACCTTGGTAACATAGAAATAGGTAGGGTTTTGCAGTAATTTATTTGTAACCTGTGATGTAGCCCCCCAAAGGGACTGAACACAACAAGGCCTGCTGATGTCATCAAGCAAAATATGTCCTGAACTGATAGTACTAACAGACATGAGATGTGCTACATGCATCACGTACTGTGATCTATAGTGTGTACCATTACATAAGCAAGTGCTCTTATCTACATACAGCCAACTTGCACTAAGTGTGTGCCTTGGCATGTCCTGTATGCATTGATCGGAAGTGGTGCTAGCCTCAATTTAGCCATTTTTGTGTGTGAGCCTGTTAGAGCATTTTACATCATGTTATGGAACCACAGAACATTTAAACTTCACTAGCATAATGTCCATACAGCCCTCATAATCATAAACAGCTTTATACTTGTAGTTACAGGATCAGAAAATATTGCCCCAGTCCAAGAGGGACAAAGGCAGATGCCCTGTGTTGAGATGATGGTCATCCAGCCAATCATACAGATGGCATGTGCTGAGGTCTACTGAGGTGCTCTGTGTGCAATTAAGCAGGGTTCTGTTTTAAGGGTGTGTTTAAGTCTGCAAGACAAATCTCTCCCACAAGCATGTAGTACTAACATCACATATGATGTTAATGTCCTTACAGTGAGTTATCCATCTAATATGCCCCTACAGATAGGCAACATATGCAATCAAGCAGGGTCACACATTGCCCCGTATGCAAGTCATCATACTGTTGTGTGCAATTGCCAGTACTGCTTGGAAAGGTATATCACCAAATGGCTATTGCACTCAGATATTGGTATGCTGAGGAAGAGTACTTGAAGGTTATGACTATGTCACTTACAGGTGACTGTGGCATCAGCTATGCCGTATGATTCCTGCCAAACCACTGTAGAGACATGGTGATCTGAAGCACATTAGGTGTAAACCTGTGTGGCCAGGTCTCTGTGCACAGTTTGTTCACCCCTGAGTATGTTCATCACATCTTGCGACTGATGTGCTACTTACCAGGTACATAGGTCTAACTAATGGAAATGATACTACATATATATTTGCATGGAGTTTATGGCCATTAGCATGTCAACAAGCATGTGTTTGCAATGCTCTCTTGCAGGATAGTGACATACCACAGAGACTCTATGAGTGCTCACAATTTGGAAGCATCAGCCAACATTGTTAACCACAGTCAGTCAGTAGTCATGTGTATTGTGGCTGAATGGATTCCAAGCAATAGAGGACCCAGGGCTACACCCTGTTGAGCACTGCTGCTTACAGATCAGATGTTGGATGCAGATGTCTCCATGTTGTGTATGTGTGCCACAATGGGCCACTTAGTGACCCCTACAATGACAGTATCATGGATGCCTAAGTGGATGCTTTGTAAATGTTGCCTGAGTGAGGGATATAGTCAGATGGTTTGGCTCAGTCTAGGGGGTTGTACGCCCTGATGTGCTCTCACCCAGGTCCTTGGTGACTGCCTCGGAAATGTCCACCATGTGTAACAGTCATGCTGCCCTGTCACACATCCAAACTATGTACAGTCAACTGTGTGTAGAACACATATATGTGTGCTGATCAGCTCCATGATGATTATCCCTATGGGCATACAGATATGAATACTTAGACAAAGAGGTGTATAGTTACGTTGGTCAGTGGATGCACCACCTCTGTGCAAGGGTATAACAGTTGCCATTGTCCACTCAGCTGGTGTGCAGCCAGTAGTGTCAGTATGATTGCAAGGGTTTCACAATGGTGTTAGTAATCCTTGTCAGATCACATGTAGGATGCAACCTGGAATGTTATCATGTGCAATAGATGCTGGTATCTTCCAGTGAGAGGCCAGTTATGAACTGCTCTGTAAATATGGAAGTTATGGGACAGGTGGTAGGAATGTCATGGGTTATATGTGGTGGGGACAATGGAGTGTAGTTGATGAAGACAGTATGAAAGTACAGATTAGGTATGAGTACAGACCCATCATATGTGGCATCATAGCATATGAGGTCTCAGACAATCAAAGCCTGTCCTTGAGGTCACACATGTAACTACACTGTGGATCTGCTTTGTGTGGGTGGCTACTTTTGTCACTTACCATGTCTACTCAACATCACAACAACACTATGTGGTTAAAATAATAACTCGCAAATGGTAAGAGCAAAACACAGTAGGTATTCCAAAATATCATCAAAACGTACTCGATACTTCAATAGTCCCAGTGCGCCAGTGCGCCAATAATTATACTCAAAAAATGCAGCGACCAATTCAGTATAAGGATCAAAGTTTAATGCATAAAACACATGAGCAGGTTAGCGCTTTCACCATACGGCTTCCTCAGACCTATAAACACATCTAAATCCATCAGTTTAAATACAAAAATAGGCGGGAAAATCAACTTGTCTTAAAGTGAAAGTACTATACATAAACATTATAAATAGTCAGTCCAAAACCTTAAAGCTATATAAGAATATATAGCAATAGTTCCCTTAATCCATGTAAAATATGACATAAATTCACTATTTAAAAACATAATATAAAAACATGTATAAAATATACATAGCAGCAACGATAAACAATGTATGTTTATGAAAAAGTCCATTAGAACATTTCACATAACAATCATCTTATATGAACCATATCATGGAAGGGTGAAACTACAAAGGATCTAGCTAATACAAATATAAATAATATAATATATCAAAAAGTATAGGAGAATACATACATAAAAAACCTTATACAGTAAAAAGATAAATATGTGTATATAAATATATCATTCAAGCCTTCAATTTCCTCAATTTAAGGAAGGGTTGAATGGGAACCTTGCCATTCAATCCAGGGCTTGAATCAGATCTAAACCTCATTATCCAAATTGTCTCTCTAGCTTCTGTAAAGGTCTTAATATCACCTCCTCTAACATATGTATCATATTAGGATGGGGTCTATGACTAATGCTCTAGCCAAACATATCGTAGAGAATGAAGTGACCCATAGTTTTAAGTTTAGAATAGTAGAGAAAGTTTCCACAGGTATTAGAGGAGGTGATATTAAGACCTTTACAGAAGCTAGAGAGACAATTTGGATAATGAGGTTTAGATCTGATCTTTTTATTTCGTGTCAAAATAAAGAGGATTTGTTCCAGTTCTAAGCATCTGTTTTTGGTTTTACAAACTTTGGGTATTACCGGAGCAAGGAGTATTTCTACACGAACTCTGCTTTTGAGTTATTATTCCATTTTGGTGGACTTTGATTCGTGTCGAGGGCTGAGCAAGTGGTACTTCTGGTTGTTTTTCTTGTCTCAGTGCTGTCCCAGTTCATTTACTAATAATAAAACATAACAATAATAAATCACATTTTACCAAAATATAGTTAGTTTAACAAAATATGTTAATATTAAATCATAATAATAAATAAGAATAATAAATAAATAAAGATAAGAGGTAGCGAAAGAGACATAAACATTCCATTACTGACAATACAGACTATATCCCTGAAAACACTAATAATAAATACTCTACAGGCATGCAGTGTCCGTTTTGAGTACAGTGACTGCAGTTCTCCTATAGCTGATGGAGCACATACATACCTCTCAAGCTGTTAGCATGGATCAGTATGGGCCAAGCAATAACAAATGCAGGTACACAACTACACAGAATACTTTCACATAACGTGGACTTATATAACTACCAAAGTGTTCTGTAAGCAGATTTGGTAATACATTGCATTCCAGGTAATCATTTTTTGTTGTAATCCTGTGACAGATGGATTAGACAGTTTTAATTACATTACTAGAAATTGTGACACTTAAGAGGCATGTTTGTGTACAGTACATAAAATAGACATCCGTCATGTCTTAGTTGGCAGGCATGGGAATAGAACCCAATAGCTGTGACTCCAGTGGACATCTGCAAAAACTGTGACAATTGACTGCAGCAACTTAGTACAGACATGCAAGGAATACAGCCATACTGGAAATATTTAGACAGATTACTTTAGTAATCAACAATGCTGCTTAACACTATTGGTATTGCTTATAAGTATCTGTGAAATGTAAACACAATCATATCTGCTCATAACATGGGCTACCTCAACCATAGAAATTTTTTTCCTGGAGTGGGAGAAAATGAGAGCATTATGTGACTGAATTCATTTTGCATTCTAGAACTATTACAGTGTTATACTTGACTGCAGTGACAGTAGAACACACATGCATGGAATACAGCCATACTGCATTTATTAAAACAGATTTCTTTAGGAATCAACAATTCTGCTTAATACTTTATTGGTATTGCTGATAAATGTCTGTGAACTCCACACATAATATCTGCCCATAGAGTGGGCTACCTTACCCATACACCTTTATTACCTGGAGTAGGAGGAACACAAAGCATTATGTGACTGATATTGGCCTGCAGACAGTGTTACACTTGGCTGCAGCAACCTTATCATAGACAAGCAATGCATAATGCTCTACTGCAATGGCTATTACAACACAATCCTACTGTACACTGTTTTGCTTACTGTTATTGGTATTGTTTATTGTTTATTGCAATACAGTTGTTATTGTTCATTTATTGCACTACATCTCTAATTGCCCATTTATTGCACTACAGTTCCACCCACCTATTTATTGCAATACAGTTTTTATTGTGTATACTTTATTGTAGTAAATGCTTTATTCTTTCTTGCTTATTGCACTACAGTTAGCATAATAAATCCATACTTACCACACTCATGGCGCAACCTGGCCAGGTGCCCAGCATGGGACTCAACATTGCGAGCTCTCTCAACTGCAGCTGTTAGAAAAGAAGCACACCATTATGCATACCAGTTTTACAGCCATTCAACTTGCAGTTTGATAAAACAGTGGAAAACATACTTACATATATGTGAGGCATTCCCAGCTCATGTCTCTTGGAACTTGGTGTCCAAGGTTCCCCACTTTCTCCTCTGCAGGTCATCATATGGTGATGACACTACACACCAGTGAAGGGAATGCCAGTAGCCCTGGTAAGTTTCCTGACCAACTGGTCCCAGGCCTCCGCCTTTCATTTCGAGCCCTGGAATCCACCCTACATCAGCCTGGGTTCATAATATTTTACCAGGAGCTCAGCAAAGACCCTGGACTCCTGAAAACTCCAACTCTACACCTGAATGTGCAGACCCTCTCCACCATTGTCTGGCATATCCGCAGATAATCAGACTCCAAAGAATGGTGCAGAATTCTCACCTATTGCACCTGATATAGGCTATTTCCCACCCTTACACATAATTTAGCAACATGCAAAAAAGCTTTGCATCACTTAGCTTGCAAACCAGCTAAGCAGAGCTAAGCAGCGTTAAAACTCCCACAACCAAGGTTTTAGCTAAGCTTAGCACCGCACAAACAACAGTAGACATTAGCATGTTTAAGCAGTGCTCAGCACAGCAGTGCCACATTTCACATTTTTTTTTAAATTAAACATATATAATAAATTAAATTACAGACATCTTATGACTGCTATGGACTCGAACCAAGGACCTACTAAGCATTAGGCCGTAACTCTACCCATTTAGCTACTTGGATATTGTGAAAACTAGTATACCTTCACATACACTACTGGGCTACTTGTTAGTGTTGCTGAGCAAACATGCTTAAATAGACCTAGAAATATATAATTAATTACATCCGGTTTCTATTTTTAGATGTCTGGCAGCTGTTGGCTATGTATGCATGAGTGCCACTCGGCTCTGTGGCACTCTGCGCCATGCTGCACAAACAGCAATTAAAAAAATAATTATAATAATTAATTACATCTGGTTTCTATTTTTAGATGTGTAGCAGGTGTCAGCTCTCTATATGTGAGCACAGCTTGGCATTGCTGCTCTCCGCACCATGCTGTGCAAACATACAGAGAGAAAAAAAAACTTCATAAAAATAAAATCTTACACATTTGAAACAATTCACAGCATTTCAAAAGTACCTGGGAGCATTATAGGGAGTCTCACTCTGTACATAACATCTGACCAGGCATCCACAACCATTGGTAGCCTCTATACTTCTCCCTACATGAATTCAATATCCCTGTTCCTATGCTCTCCCTCAACAGTGTGCCATGATTAATATGCATGGTTGTCCTGCCGAGGGGGAACCGTGGCCATGCACATGTATACATTCCGTGTAGGGTCTACATGGTGCCTACACAGATTTTATTAAATCATGGGAGATATCTTTCGTTAAGTGTCATGTGCATTGGAGAACATGAATTTCACCAATGTTTAGTTACAGAGAGCTGAGATACTGTTGTTTAACTCCATGTTTTTGCATTTCATACCTCATGCCATTATCTTTGTCTTAACATGTGACAGTATTTGTATTGTTAGGCAGAGTAATGTAAAATGCAGGATTAAAGGCACAAAACCTACTCTTGCATGGGTAAGCATGTTTTCTCATGGAAGGGGATGCTATTAGCACCATGCAGAGTTTTCTTTACTGCCTTATGTAAAACTGATCAAAGGTAATGAAAAGTGACTACACATTTACCGATAAGCAATAGAATATGTCAGAAAGAAGCAAAACTGGTTCAGTATGGTTCAGAGCATATGGCCTGAGCATTTTCAGTTTTATTTATGAAGTATGTCAGCTGATAGTCATTATATATTGTTAATGCTCTCCATGTGACTCTTTTCTTTGCATGTACATCCTTTGCTCTTATGTCTCATGCTTCACACCATACACACTCTCAAGATGCAGTTTCTGCATTTATGGGTAGTTGCTCTGACATAGAATAGGAAAGCCTATGAGAATACTCCAGTTTCCTTGTCTTTTATTTTTTGCCTAATGTTGTTTTGTTGAAATGAGCCACAGACTGATTTTATATGTCACCACTAACCTATGACCAATGAAACGGTGCCAGAGAACTGAAATTATATTTCAGTGACAAGACTGTAGCAGGTCTGGGATGAGTCTGAGTGCTGTAGAAGACTCAAATATGGAGTAAGATGTTGGACAATAAGCAGGAATAAATATAAGGGTGAGAACATTAACAGTTCTTATACCTTTAATTTTTACAATGGTGTATGCAATCTGAAAAGGGATATTAACATTTTTTTTTATCCAAACACACATGCACATATAAAAGTACATGCACTTTCATTATGTTTACTGTACATTGAATTTTCCACTGTTTGCAGTGTAAAGTGCTTTGGCAGCATAAACTTATCAATAACTGAGTGCCTTGGTTATTCTGATGCAGTGTCCTTACATATGTTCGGTATTTCCGTTGTTAATGGTGCAGTTCAAAGACCATTATTTCATTAGATTACCTACCATTTTCCTGTTTGACCTTGAACTTAACTTCCAACATCTGTTAGTTTTCCACTAGTTTTATGTGCCTTCTTCTCTCAGTTTTATGTAACCTTAGAAACAGACATCTGTCATGGTGACATCATGGCAGTATATACCTACAAGTGTTTGATGTAATGTGCACTGGGGTTAGGATTAAAATGTGAAATACAGAAAGAGCAGCTGTAATTAGCATGCAGAATTGTACCTGATAATGCTGGATAGCTAGTAAATAAATCACTTAGTGCAAAGCAAAGTGTGCTTAAATAATTGCAATCTTGGAGTGTTACTGGCCATAGGAAAGTGAGCAATTTTTCTACAAATGTGACTGATGTACATGAGATAAACATTCGAAGATGAATATGTGGCCCCTTTCTGGCTACATCTGGTAGTTCTAATGTATCTCTCCTGAACTGAGCAATAATGATTTGGTATTAAGAAGCTGAAGTGTTCTTCTAACGTCGTAATACTCCTTTCAGGTTATGATTCCCTTCTGCAGCAGGCAGTGTACTGGATATTGGGTTCATTCAGTCACTAGTAACAGCATACTGCAGAAGGAAGCTGTGATGATGCAATAGGTTAAGAGTTCAGACTGTGACGAGCACTTGATTTTGATAAACATACAGCAGAGACACTGTGTTGCAATAAAGGCTACTGTTCTTATACACTGAGACTGTGAGACCTGCACTGTCATTTCCAGTCAGCTGTTAACGTTTTTACTTACGTCTGCATGAGCAGAAGCAGGAAATGAATAATTTATTAGATGGTAGGTCACCGAAATTGCATAAACTGTGTGCATAAGTTAAAGGGAGTTAAACATTATGCAAATCACATGCAATAATCTTAGTTGTATGAACATTACAGTAAATTATGCAATAATTCTCGTCTACTAGATCCAACAGAAAAAATGTATCAATAGCCAAGAGCTGATTTCCGCATAACTCGTGAAAAGAATCAATTTATGTTTCCTTGCACCATGCTGAAATGACTCCAAGCAGCCTAAAATATAAACACACAGTCAAAGTACTGCAGACCTTTAGTAAACATTACAAAATAAATTTTATATATGATGGCATACCCTTATGTCCTGGCATCTTCTGTGTATTTTACACCTCAGTATCACAATGGAACAAGTGTCAGTTTACTCTTCAATTCATTATAGTCCTCAGAGCAACTTGATCAAACAAGCCCATATTTGCCATATCAAGACGACGAATTCGAAAGGCAAATATCCAAGCCTGGTTTTAAAACCACAGTACGGAAAGTGCTGCACCTGAAATGGGGTGCCTACATACCACAGTATTAACTGAAAGCATAAACATCAGGGTGATTCATTGCACACCAGTGAGCCATATTATTGCTGGAACACCTAGCTTGTTTGGTTTCTTCATAACTTGAAAATTGTACAGCATGTCAATGTTCTTTATGTTTGTTAAAAGAGAGAGACTCATATTGTAGGTGTTTATTAAAAGAGAAGTGCACATTGGGGGGATTTCTGAAAGCAACTGCTTGTCTGTTGAGTGCTACCTTGGAATAGCTGTCTACATTAAAAACTGCAAGCAGAAAGCTGGCCAAAAGCCCAGTTATATCAAACAAATCAGGTTACTCAATAGTTTCATGCGTAAGCAGCATGGGAAAGAACTTGGAAAAGACAGCACAAAACAGCAAAGGAAAATAGTGTTTTTTTTTTTTTTTTTTGTTAGAACAGTGAGTCAGTCTAAATCAGTTTTTGGAGAAAAAGCAGGTTATTTACTCTACAGTGTATTTTGATTTATGTTTTCTTTTTCTGTTACACATGACTAATTAACAATATCATCACTTTCTTAAGACTAGACCATCCACCAATCCATAGCTTTATTTGTGTATTATCTTTCTAAACTTAAAACATTTTACAGTACTAATAACAAAATTACAGTTCATTGTTTGTAAAAGGAACTGCATCAGTTCAGGCTATGGAAATGCTGAGACTGACTCCCTCCACTTTAATAGTTTACATATTGTTCATAGGATCATAAGATCATATGAGGTTACTAGGCTAATGGCCCTGGGGCCCTTACAAGCATAGCCAAGAGTTTATCCCCAAAAAGAAACCTCAGTCAGCACCTGTCGCCTCTGTCAACGAAGGACACAGGTGGAACTCCTGGGACAAATTTATGGTTTCCCATCCACTCATCAAGGTTGTGCTTGAAGAGGGTCAGCGAGGTGCTCTCTTTGATGTGTATGGGAAGTCTATTCCAGCGACAGGGCAGCCTCTGGGAGACAAACCTGTCACTCCAGCAGGTTTTGTTGATGTCGCATATTTAGTGAATTTAATTTGGGCTAGGAATAAGTTTACATGCCCCCGACTAATAACTAAGCATTTTTAGTCAATAATTAGCAATGTATATGATTTTTAATGGGTCTCTGTAGCATTACTTGTGCTGAAGTTGTCTGCATAGAGTGATTGTCTCTTGCTACTGTGTTGTTTATTTCTGCCCGCTTTGCTCCTCCCCCACCTCAATTCCCCAGCCACCCCCTAGACCATCACATTTATTCTGTTTTAACTCCTCCCTTAAAGACATATATATTGAAAAAAACCCTTCCATTTTCAATCCTCTGCCAAGTCCTTCTGCAGCCCATTCCACAGAGTTAAAACATTCTTTACAAACATTCTAAACCCACTTTTTTTCCATACATACTCCTACTTACCAGCACCTTTATCCATCCATTTACACACATGCATGTGTAAATTATAAAATATTGAGATATATATATATATATATATATATATATATATATATATATATATATACACACATATATCAACACATACCCTCATCTATACACTACTCACTTCTTCACCTCCCCCTTATACAAACTCATACCATACAGCTTTCTGCACACAACCTAACTACTCTTCAGTACCTTAACTATCTAATCTATGTACCACCCTGCAAATATCTCCCCACCATTTACTCCACCTCTTTCTTCCATTTCTCATAACACTCCTTTCATTAAAATACCACATGGCCGTCATTTCACCAAACTTACACCTTCTTCTAACCACTATCTAAGCTCTCATAATCTCATCTCACAATGACAGCAATTTAATTGCTACTGTTTTGTACTCTCAGTACACTAGCTCGCTTAACTAACTACCATAATCTTCCCACATCATGTTACATGCCCATTACAAACACACATACATTACATCAAAAATCCCTTCTCTCCCTGTCTATCTCTCTTTCTCTGTACCAATACACACACTCAGATCTGTTCTCTTATACTTATATTAGAGTTAAGAATATCACTTTATGAGCAGTACTGAAAGTCAGAAACAAATACAAATGGCTCCATACCTCTACTCATCCCACCTCTATCCTGAAACTTAGGGGAGATATGCACCCTGTGAACCCACAATCAACTACCCATCATGGCCAACTCATTACTTTTCAATACTCCTGACACAATTTTCCTATCAAGTGGTTAATCTAACCTCATTCTTTTAAATATTAAGCTCAGAAGTATCTGCAACAAGATTTTCACTCCTCAGACATTCTAATCACCACTGAAACCTGGCTAAAACAAGAAATGACTGACAACAAAATCATTCTCCCAGGTTTCAACATACTCAGAATGGACAGAAAACATAAAAGAGCAGGTGGCATTTCTATTATTTATAAAAACAACTTAGAAATAACTCTAGCCCATCTATATATCCCAAATTTTAATAACTTTGAGCTTCTGATTGCATACCTCAAAATCAACCAAAAGAAATCTATATGTATCTCAGCAGTATACATCCCACCAAGCAACAACATTGTCACAGCTGAAAATATCCTACACAGGACATCTCACAACATCCCCCAGGAAACCTTTATCTTAGGTGACCTAAATATAGACTGGCAATTCATAAACAGCAGCAACTCCAAGGACTTTATTCACCTATTTTGTTTCACCCAACTAATAAGCTCTACCACCAGAATCAACAAAAGCACTAATAGGCTGTACTGGATATTGACAAACAAACCCCATAATATAAAACCCTCTAGTTGCTTTCCAGATACTACAAGTGACAACCACCCAGCCTATGTAATAAGACAACTCGGTTCACCCAAACAAATAATTTATAAACTGGTATGCAATTTAATCAAATTTGACAGACACATTTATTACAAACCTGTCCTCCCACAACTGGAATGTATTGAGTAGTGTCCCTAGATGAAGCAGTTACTCAGTTTAGTTACACCTTCCTAAAATACTAAATGATTTCACACCAGCTGGGACAAAAAACTAACTCAGCACCATGGCTGACAAAAGAGACCAAACAGCTCATGCACTAAGAGATAAAGCACAGAAAGAACTGCATAAGAATAAAACAAATAATGCCTACCAAAAGTGTAGATACCTCAGAAACCATACCAAAATCTGACAAGAAATCATACTAGAGTAATCTCCAACAAAAGCACTAAAACAACACCAAGCTTTTTGGTCCTCGCTAAATAAATTATTATACCCTGGCCATACCAATACACCCTGTACTTCTACTTCAAACAACAAAGAATCCATTGCCACTCAGTTCTACACTCAAATGTCTTATTTTGTCAATCATATCACCTCAATCTTTTGAAAGTCAACGTTCTGAAAT